>NC_048218.1:38672015-38698746 GCF_002007445.2 Ailuropoda melanoleuca
TAGGATATTAAGTTTGCATTCTACTCCAGTTGAAGGGAAGAGCAGTTTCTGAATTTTTAGACTGGGGCGTGCGTGTGCGTCTGTGTGTTTGTGTGAGATATGATCTGATACATGTGTCAGATTGATCATTGATAATAGGGTGATGTGACAAGTTCAGGAAATTCTTCCCACAGAAAACAATTACAGTAATTGGAAAATAAAACAAAAATTTGAAGATACTGGAAAATGATGAAAGGCAGGTAGAAACTTGAGAAGAGTTTGTTACTGAAAAGCTGCTACTACATCAGGTAGAAGGTAAAATTTTGTGGCTTTTTTAGAAACCTCAGCCTAAATGACTCAATTTCAGGGAAAATTCTGCAAGCAGGAGCACCACAAAGGTCTGAAATCCAAAAGTCTGAGTATAATATTTTTGCAAATTCCTGGATGATCAACAAAATATGACCCCAGGCAGACTGGTGAAAAAGCAGGGAGGAAATAGAGATGGGTTTGCTCTTGAATGACAGAATGGCTTCTGGGAAAATATTGTAGTTTGTTATGCCGTTTATTGAGTGCATTCCCTAGTCCACAGAGAGCTTGGATGGCAGAGAATAGAAATCTTATTAGATTGACTTGTCATAAGGCAGAATTCTGGGATGGAAAAGCAACTGGAAATTTACTAGGGGGGCCTGGAGGCAGGAAACCACCAAAAGAGTGAACCCCTAAATCTGAGCATCAATTCAGCTAAATTTCTTGGCCGACATCTAAACTAAATAGGCACAGAGGAGACCAACATGGAGGCTAGGCTTAAAAACAGCAGCTGGAAGCCAAGAAAACTTGGCCAGAGTTGTCATCTTCTCCAGACCACGAGGAAGACAAATTTTAGTTTGGATCCAGGCAAATTAGTGACTTACTGGAACAAGAAACCAATAATCATAAGAAGAAAAGAGATTTCAAAGTGACTACAGCATATTCTCTTATGGACTGAATGTGTCTCCCCCAAATTCATATGTGGGGCCTCCCCCCCCCCCCATGTAGCTGTGTTTGGAGATTAGATCTCTGAGGAAGTAATTAAGGTTAAATGAGGTCATAAGGGTGGGGAATTGATCCAAAAGGCTTGGTGTTCTTATAAGAGAGACTGGAAAACTATCGCCCCCGCCCCACCACATACACACTAAGGAAAGGCCATATGATGACACAGTGAGAATCCTCATCAACTGAATCTTGAGCTTGGACTTCTAGCCTCCAGAATTATGAGAACTGGAAAGTAAATTTCTGTGGTCTAAGCCACCCAATTAAGGTATTTTGTTGTGGCAGTCTGAGATACTGAGCTAACTAACACATTACCTATTATGACAAGTTGCAACAAAAAGTTACTGGCCATGGAAATAAATTGAAAAGTATAACTCATATGCAAGAAAAAAAAATCCCTCAATATCAACTGATTGCAAGTAGCTCAAGATATTAGCACAAATGTCAAGGTAACTGTTACATTCATTGACTTAAAAATATGTTCAAAGATTGAAAAAAGTGTTATTACACATTGAATTACTGATTTTTTTTAACAGACAAATGGAAACTAAAAAGCCAATGGAAATTTTAAAGCTGAAAATTATAATAACTGATAATAAAAATTCTCTAGGTGAGCTCAAAAACAGACTGAAGATAGCATAATAAAGATTCAGTTAACTTGAATATAGCTTACAGGAAACTATACATTCCAAAGGGCAGAAATAAAAATAGATCAAAGAAAAATGAACAAAGCTTCTTTAGAGAACACTGGAGAGTATCATGGGGTCCAACATATGTGTAATTGGAGCCATGAGTCAAAAGGAAAGAGAAAGGGACAGAAAAAATATTTCCAGAAATGAACAGAATGCTTCTGAAATTTGAGGACAAGCGTTATCTTATAGATGCAAGAGGCTCAATGACCCTAAATTGGAAAATAAAGAAAAGCTGTACCTACACCCCTCATGTTTAAGATGTTAGGAATCCAAAGATAAAAGAGAAAACCTTGAAGGCAGCAAGAGAGTAATGACTCATTACTTACAATTACGATACAATTATAAGCTGACTTCTTATTAGAGATAATGGAGACCAGGAGACATTATAATGGCATATTCAAAGTGCTGAAAGAACAACAACCAAAAAATCAACCAAGATTTCTATTTTCAGCCAAGTTGTCGCTCAAAAGTGAAACAGATTTTCCAGTAGGCAAATAGGGAGAATTTGTCACACTGCTAAAGGAAGACCAATACCACCAAAGGAAGGTCTTCAAGTTGAAAGGTACTCAACTATACAAAAGGAATAAGGAGGACTAGAAATTGTAAGTAATTTTAAGTAAGAAAATATTTATAATTTTATTTTCTAATTTCTCTAAAATACCTATGACCATGTAAAGGAAATTTTTAATGCTGTATTATTTGGCTTGTAACACAGATGATGTATTATGTGTAACAATGGTAGTACAAAGGATGGAGGGTTGTTAAATGAAAACTACGCTGTTGCAAGTTTCCCATATATCATCAAAGAATGTCAATATTTAAGTAAATTGAAATAAAGTTTTATGTTTTAATTCCTAAAGTGACCATTTAAAAATCTAAATAATTATAGCTAAAGAGGTAAAAGAAAATTTAAATTAAGAAGAAAGTGGGAAAGAGGAACAGAGGAAGTGAGGCAAACGAGAGAAGACTAGCAAAATATCAGAAAGAGATCCAGTCATACTGATAATTACATTCAATGTAAATGACTTCAATCAATAAAGATTACTACACCAAATAAAAAAGTAACCTTCTTATTTTTATATAAGTATGTTTGAAAATAAAATAATTGAAAAAATGTAACATGCAAAGATAAGCATATGAAAACTAAAGTGGCTATATTAATATAAGATTCAGTAAACTTAACACAAGGATTATTGCTATAGACAAAGGTAGAGATTTTATGATGATAAAAGGGTTAATACAATGGGAAGATAGATATAAATGTGAATGCATCTAATAACAGAATTCCAAAACTTAAAGAAAATCTTAACTGCAAGGAATAATAGGCAAATTAACAATTACAGTTGGAGAATATTTTACCACTCAGTAATTGATAGACTAACTTGACAGGAATTTAGTAAAGATATGAAAGAATTAAACAATTCCCTTAGCTAATTTGACCTAATTGATATTTATAAAATACCCAACAACAGAAGAATATTTCTTTTCAAAATTATATGAAATATTTAGCCATATAGATCATATTCTGGGCAATAAAACACAGTTTCAGTACATTTAAAAAGACATTTAAAAGTCATAAAAAGTACATTCTCTGACCATAATATAACTACATTAGAAATCAGTATTAAAGGTATCTGGAAATCCCCAAATAGCTGGAAATTAAATAATATACTTTTAAATAACCTATGGGTTAAAAAAGAAATAAACGGAAACGAGAAAATATCCTGAACTGAATAAAATTTAAGACACAACATATCAAATTTGTGTGATGCAGCTAACATGGTGCTTGAAGGGAAATGTAACAGTAAATGTTTTTCTTTCAAAAGAAGACAGGATGAGAGTTAAATCATTTAAGTTTCTACCGTAAGTAAGAGGCTCAAAAAACAAGATGAAATGAACTCTAATGTAAATCAAAAGAAGAAAATAGTAAGTGTAAGAGTGGAAATTACTGAAATAAAAATAGAAAAAAAGGGAGTGAAATAGAGAATCTTAATGAATGCAAATCTGAATTTTTGAAAGAGAAAAAATTTGATACTAGTTCAACTAATCAAGGAAAAATTAGAAAACGCAGATTACCGATATCAAGAATAAAAACAATGAGACAATCATGAACAACTTAATGCTAATAAATTTCACAAATTTTAATGAAGTGAACAAAATTCTTAAAAAATAAAAATTCCAAAAAACATACAAGTTGAAATAGAAAACCTGAATAGCTTCATATCAATAAATATAGATCATTGAAATCTGTAATTTAAAATTTTTCCATTAAGGAATTCTAAGCCTATATGGCTTTTCTGGCAAGTTCTATCAAATATTTAAGAAACACGTACTACCAATTTATACAGATTCTTTTAAGAAATGATTACTTTATAGGCTGCCTGCTGAAGAATGGACTATAGAGGAGCAAGAATTGAATCAGGGAGATTGGTAGGAATTTGTTTATAAAGTGCACATTAAATTGATGATGAATCAAATTTGAGTTGTGGCAGTGGACTTGGAGAGAGTGGTTTAAATGGGGATATATTTTGTAAGAAAAGGTAGGACTTACTGAGTTTTGACAGATTGGAATATGAGTGAACAATCACTATGCCTCCTTAGTCTTAGTCTCAAGCAAGAAGTCCCTGAGAGAGCTGTTAACTACAATACAGGAAATTTGAAAAAAAGTGAGGGTGACGGGGTAACAAAGAATTCTAGTTCGAATATGTTTTGTTACAGAAGCTTCTGAGATTTCCAAGAGAATAATTGATGGAATGGTCTTTTGTTTAGTGGAGAGATTGTGGGTGAAGACATGGATTTGGGAATCATCAGCATTCAGAAAATTTTGCTAAGGAACTGGATAAGATCATCTAGGCAATGAATGTAGATGGAGGTGAATAGATTGCTAAGGTCTTCTAGTCTTTTAGAAGCAGATGTGAGCAAAAGATGACAGCAAATGGCTCTATTCAATATTCTTCATTTCTTTATGTCTCTTCCCAAATTCTATTTCACACTCAAAACTTACTTCTGGCAGCTATAGTCACTCAAGACACCATGCTTTTTTCTTTACTTTGACTATGCGGTGGCCACCCTTTGCTTTTCCTATCTCTCTAGGCTAAAATCATTCCCATTTTGGATCTTTATATTTGCTATTTTCTCCATCTGGAGCATTCCTTCCACTGGTCTCCCCATATAGTAGATTTGATCACATTAAGTATTCAGTTCATGTTATTCCAAACTCAGAGGGGCCTCCCTGTCTTCCCTTGCTGACCAAAAAGCTACTCTTCCACTCTGTCCTATTGTCTGATTTAATTTTCTCCAAAACCATTTCACATTTAAAGACTTTTGATTATTAATTGACATTTTATTACCTTTTTTCTTCTTTTCCCCTATTTCTAGATATTTGTGTTCTCCAGGATCTGACTTCAACCTTCTTTTATTTTACATTGTATTTCTTTTCGCTTTAGAATGTATTAACACAGTAAATTTTGTTTACTACCTGTATTGTTCATTTCTGCCTCAGCAGCTTCTAGAACAGTGTCTATCCGGCACATCATAGGTGCTCAGCAAATGTGGTTTGAACACGTGAGTGAATATTGAGGGCTTTTGCTCTTAAGTTAGCTAAAATGACTAATTTCAGTTTGACTTTCCATACATTTTCACCTATCTTCATCTATCTTTTTTTCCCGATGAGAAATTTCTTCACCCTTTCCAAGACAGAGCTCTTTTGAAGTTTTCTTAATCCATTATTTCACTACCTTCAGGGGCTAGCTCTTTGAATTATATTCTGTTTTAGTTTCCAGTCACCCTTTACATTCACTGCTTTTTTCAGCCTTCTGATAGATTCAGAACAATAACAAGCAAGAACTTTCCCTTGTTCTTGCCATTTCCTCAAGCTAACATACTTTCTCTCATTACTTTTGTGGTTAAACTTACTGAAAGAGTATCAACATTGGACTTTAAAGTCAAGCTCAAGCACTGATTCTGATCTATACCAAGGTGTTTTTTTTTTTTTTAAAGATTTCATTTATTTACTTGAAGGAGAGAGAGTGAGTGAGAGAGAGAGCATGAGCAGGGGGAAGGGGAGAAGCAGACTCCCCGCTGAGCAGGGAGCCTGACGTGGGGCTCGATCCCAGGACCCTGGCCCAGGACCCTGGGATCATGACCTGAGCCAAAGGTAGACATTTACCGACTGAGCCATCCAGGCACCCCATATACCAAAGTTTTTATTCTAGTTTACCAATAATTCCTAGTTACTAAGCTCAGTGACCTCTCTCATTTCGCCCTCCTCAGCCACTCTGCAGCACTTAATACTCTTGTTTATCCTTTCCTTTTTGCAACTCCTTTGTCCTTTGATTCTCCTCCCCGTCTCTGAATTCTCGATCTCAATCTCAGTCTCAGTCATCGTCTGCATTTCCTATTTTACCTGTAAAGAGAAGATGTTCTTTAGGGATCCTCTCTTCCACCTTCCTTCCACTGGCAACTTCATTATGTGTCATGGTTTTGATAATTAACAATGTGCCGATAGTTATAAACCTGCAGTTTGAGGTTTTTTTGCAGAGCTTCTGATCCTTATTTCCACTGTTCTTTGGATACTTTGACCTGAAGTTCTTGCCATAACCTCAGAGTCAGTATTTCTGAAATGAAACCTCTCATCATTCTTCCCAAACATCTGCTTCTCACTATGCATTGGTACCCCTCTACCTAGACTTGGAACTGTGGTATTTCCTTTGATCTCTCTCTTTCTTCATTTTCCTATTAAACTATTTACCAAGTCCTATTTATTCTAGGTGTATTAGATCTATAAACTTCTCCCTTCTCTACGTTTTCATTGGTGCTACTCTGTTCAGGCACAGCACTTCCTTTGACCTTTGAATGATTGGCTCTGTATTCTAACTGTAACTTCCAGATGCATTGTCTTCTTCTCTCATCCATGTTGCAGTTGGCAGATGGATTTACTTTACTAAAACACAAATCTAATAATGTTGCAAATTTCACTATTAATAGTAGTCATAGCAAAAACTTATTAAGTGCTTACTACTTGCTAGGCCACTCCTTTAAATGCTTTTCAATTATCTCTTATACAAATATTGTAACACAGATACTCTTAATGTCTCCATTCTTTATATCTTTCTTCAGAAGAGGAAACTGAAACACAGGAAAATGTAATATGCCCATGGCGACACAGTGTTAAAGCTGGTATTTGATGATTTTAGCCAGTACACTATGTACTGCCTTAGCAATAAAACCCGAAGATTATTTGTCTACACAGGACCATCTGTGAATTTGAGTCAGTTCACTCAGTTTTAATTGCAAAGAATTCACTCTTGTCTTAAGCAATACCATCAGTGATATAACAGATTTTATGTGCTAATAATTTTTTTCATATTCTCCTAAAATGCACATAAAGCTGTTAAAATAAAAAATGCCATCAACGTACCACTTGAAATCATTTTGCATACCATACTTTGGGACATACGTATCTGCAAAACAAAGTTAAAATCATTATGATATTATGCAAATTTTTTTACCACTTTTTTTTTAATGATGAGAATTTCAACTTAAATATGTAATTTTATTTCCCATTTCTACCCTTTATTCTCCCACAGGTAAAAATAAATAAATAAATAAATGCAGTTCTTCCTCCCTATATATGTCCCACTACTTCTGGTTTCTTGACTTTTGTTCATGCTATTTCCTTATCTTTAATACTGTATTAACTGAACTCTTGAATGTATTGTTAAGTTTATTTTATTTTATTTTTAAGTAATCTCTACATACAGTGTGGGGCTCAAACTCAAGTTCCCAAGATCCAGAGTTGCATGTTCTTCTGACTAGTCAGCCAGGTGCCCCTGAATATCAAAATTATTTCCATTCTTTCCACTTATGAAAATTCAACTACATGGTTTTAGTAGATTTCTGAAACTGGATAGGATATTTCTATATTCTAAACCAGTGCTTTCCAATGAGCGTTTTTTACAATGATGGAAATACATTTCCAATACAGTAACCATTAACCACATATGGCTGTTGAACACTTGAAATACGGCTAGTGAGACTGAGGAATTAAATGTTTGGTTTTATTTAACTTTAATTAATTTAAATTTAAATTTAAAAAGCCACAGATGGCTAATGGCTCCTGCAATAGATAGTACAGCTCTTAACTGCCAATTCAATACATTCATATTGCTGAATGACCAGTATATTTAAAAAATTTATGTTACTGTAGCATATAACTATATTATCTTATTGTGTTTCCTGAGAGGAAGAATCTGCATTTTATTTTTTTGTGTGTATTCTAATGCATCTAGCACATTTCTTTGTATGTAAAAGAACACAATAGATATTTGTTATGTGACTAAATGAATGGATGACCATCTGTGAGTTTTGTTTAATTGTGTTAGTATTAGTGATAGCAAAAGCTGTTCCATAATTTAATTTTTTCGAGATAATAGGTAAAATAAATGCTTATAGTAATAAACACCTGGCCTTCATCTCTGTAACTGTTTATATGATGCTTTAAAGTGCTTTTATTAAGGAGGGCACATATTGCATGGTGCACTGGGTGTTATATGCAAATAATGAATCGTGGAACACTACATCAAAAACTAAGGATATACGTATGGTGACTAACATAACATAATAAAAAATTATTATTAAAAAATAAAGTTCAATTTGGAAACAANAAATTTGAAAACAAAAAAAAAGTGCTTTTATTTCATCAGTTCATCCTTATTTTTTCCTGACATTGCTAGAAATGAAAACATCTGTNCAATTTGGAAACAAAAAAAAGTGCTTTTATTTCATCAGTTCATCCTTATTTTTTCCTGACATTGCTAGAAATGAAAACATCTGTTTTGTTAAGAAGCTCAATTTCAAGGTCAACCAGACTGCAAAGTCCCAGATTTACTATAGTTCAGTCAACAAACCCTAGAACATGTCTGCCTAGATTCACCATGATTCTAACCAGCCTTTTGCACAGGGATAGCTCCCTATGTGGCTCAGACCCCTGTGACACTCATCTCTTTCTAATGCAAGTGCCTGCTTCTCCCTCTTCTGGTTTCAGAATAAACGCCTTGTCAAAAAAATAAAAAGAGAATTGGATATTGACAGCTTTTTTTCTATGGTTAATTGAGGTGATAGATATACTTGACATTTATCTAAGTATAGAATAGAAGATTAAGACATATTTCCTACATACATTCTCTGTTTTAGAGGAGGTCACTTTCTGGGGTCTTTATAATATGCCTGTGCAATTAATAGTAGTGATAATTCTGCTTCATATCACAGTGTCTTTAAGGTTCTTTCAAATTGACAGATAAACTTTTCTTTGTAGGGTTTGAATTATTTGTATCATCTTCAAGTTCATCCTCTAGGTCTTCCCCCCTTCAGTTTTGTAAATTAATAGTAGTTGAAAAATACAAAAGATAGTGTGCAGTCTCACTCAGTTCAAAGTCACTCAGTTCAAAGAGAATAGGGGAAGAGGGCTGGATTTGAGATCGTCTTAATTAGTGTCCCTAAATTTGTGAGGGCAATCCCTGGCATTGTTAGGCTGACCTTAAGGACATTTGAAAGTTTGTGTGTGTGTGTGTGTGTGTGTGCATATTTGAAAGTTCTCAGCATCTAGCTTTATTTGTTGTTAGTGATGGAAGTGCAGGCTATGATTTTTTAGTTTTCCAGGGATATTTATTTATTTTTATTTTTTTATTTTAGCATGCCTAGGTTATCTCATGTAGATATCTAACATCTTCACTAGTGATTCTCATCATCCAATTTAATGTTAGGTATTCATTTATTATAGGTACTATTTATAAATATTATATAATGTTTGTAGTATTTCATTTTAGTTTGTAAAACATTTCAATGAAACTAAAATGTATTAGCACATTTTTAGGATACCAATTTGTGAAAGGGATTTTGAAAACATATATGCTTTGGAAACTATTAATGAAATTATTATTATAAATAGTATAGGTGATGTTAATATTTATTGAAAGAAGACTATACAAGTAAATGGGAGATTAGAAAAATGTATTTAAAAAGGAAAGCAAAAATAACTTTCAACCTAAAAAATGTAAACAGTTCTGTTTAGATTAAACTCTGAATACAGTAGGCTAAGGCAACTAAATTAGTAATGCTAAAAAGCAAATGTTTGCAATGTTGTAAAAGACAAAAGAATTAGTGAAGAAAGATATTCTATTATGTCAGTAAATACTAATACCTTACAAAAAGAATCTGGTAGCAAAGGCATCAAGCTACATGTTAAGTCTTTCCTAAGTAATGCATTTAATTTTCGTATCACTTATTAAGATCATTAGGGACAATAGCAGTATTTAGAAAACTAAATATCACTAGTAAAAACTATAAAACCACTTTAGAAAAATATTAAATATTTCTAAATAGCATTGCTTAAAAAATAAGGCTATCAAGTTATATTTTTGTTGACTGGCAATGCTCATGTAAAAGGGTATGAAGAGGTTAGTATTTCTAAGATAGATTCAGAATTACGGCAAGAAAGGAACGTAATAACTATAAGAAATAGAAGAAAAATAAATAAGAACTTTATGCTAGGAAAAGAAAATGAATTAGGTATAGACTCACTAAAGTTTTTAAGGCAAAGTATTCACAGATTTATTTTTATTCCTTTCACAATGTTGAGCCATTAAGAATTAATGTCTTCCTGCTAGTGTTTAATTTATTCCTGCCAAGGAGCTTAGATATTAGAAAGTTGGGCTTAAAGTATCTCCTTTATAGATGTGTAAACAGGGTGTCAGTCAAAGTAGAGATTAACAAGGTTCCCCATGGAAGAGGATACTTAACATGACAGGCTTTTGCTTGTTCAGGTGGAGACAAAAACCCTCTAATACAGAGGAAAGACACCTCAGTGTGCTGTGGGTGTGTCAGGGTAGGGCGGGGATCCAGCCACCTACACTTTAGGGTGTGGCAGAAACTTTGTTTATCAAGGCTATCACTTTCAAATGTCCTTGGTCAGCAAGTGTGTTCCTTGAGGGAAAGGTGTATCTGTTTGTAAATGAAGACCTGAGGCCTTCTGGAAGGGAAGATGTCAGTAAACACTCTAAATCTTATTGGGAACTCCTAGTATAGGAGACCAAGTTAAATGGATCTGAATGGCCCTGGCCAAAACCTGGTGGCAGGAGGAGGGCAATGAGACCCCTGAAATAAAATTTTCTATAGGACAGGAGTAGTATGGGCTGGTTCTTTAGATAGTATAAAACGAACTAACATTTGTGTTGTTGTTATGAGAGGAGTGGGGTTTTACTGGTTAGGATAAAACATGGAGCTTGTGCCCCTCAAAAGCCCAGCCTTGGTACTATTGTGTGGGGAACAATTGCTAGAATATGTGAGTGGTTCTTAAGAGAGGTGTATCTTCAGACTCCAGCATGGACACCCTCTGTGTCTATATTGGCAGGAAGAATAAATATCCATAAGGTTGGGCAAAAATAAACTTCAGCAGTAGTGCAATTTAAAAAATGAGAAACAATGGCAGTAATAGAAAGATTAAATGTGATATTCCTATAAGCCTGATTTCAGAAGAGGGCTGACTTTCATTTTTCAGGTTTGGCCCTTAGCATTCCTGCGCAAAAGTGGGTCATAGTTGGAAGAAATTAGACTTCCTTCTGCTAAAGTATATAGGGGTTCAGACAATGAGTTAGGAAAGTAAAAGGAGATATAATTATACATGGTACTTCATAACAGTTCAGGTATAATGATAGAAATAACTATCAGTCAATTAGAACTAAAAAGATAACATGTACTAGCCAACAATCAACTGTGAGTGTTTTCTACTCATTCTGAGAAAAGTGGTCATTGTTCCTTTACTCTGGTCCTGTTTGTTTTTCTTTCCACCTGTTTCTTTGTGCAGTTTTCCTGCCACATGAGGACTTGCTCTGTATCCCTTTCATTCAAACACTTCGTGAGAGGGGATCTAACTTGTTTAGTCACTTCAGTATAGCACATTTCTATTGGATATGGTTCTTGTACTAAGCAATATCAGAGTTAGCGTCTTATATGAAGGATGGCTGCCTTTGAGATAGGAACTGATCCTTGGTACAATGGTCTGTAGACACGATATCAGTATTGAAAAATTGAAGGGTAACCTTGTTGCCATGAATTTGCAATTGAGAGACTCAGAGGATGATGCTACCATAGCCGTACCAGATTGGGGATAGCTAGGCAGAAGCTCCCAATACGTTGGGTCCAGAGCCCCTGAGCATTGACAATATTATGGTACTTCTGAATGTGTAATCAAAATATATTAATCTTCGAAATACATAAACTAACGTCTAAAACAGTTCTGATTTTTCCTATCAATCTTCTTTGTTTCTTCATTTTTTGCTGCTCTTTTTGTTGTTGTGGTTCCTATCTTATAGGAACCTTTGGAAGCTTCTTAGTCTCTCCATTGACAAAATACTCCTGAATGAGTCTGAACCCATTGTTGGGTAGGAGAGGGGTATTGGGCTCAACTGTGAAGACCCGAAGATGGAAAATTCAGGAGAAATAAATCATGGTCTCATCAATGTTCTGAGCATTTTTGTCCCCATGGTTAAAGCTCTGGCCTTTGCAGGTTCCTATCCAAGAGGATTGAAATCAGTCATTTATTTTTTTTAACTAATAGATTCTATTGCTGATTTGTTTCACTTGTGCCCAATACAAATGTAATCTTTCATTTTTACATTATTATTTAGCTATATATTTCTAGTTTTTATTATTGAGTTATTTGGATGAGAGTACTAGATTAGATCTAGAAGCTGGCTTCTACTCTCACACTTCCCCATTAACTAACTTTGTGGCATTGCATAACAGCTTACATTTGTGGACCAAAAATTAATCTCAAGTATTTTTTTCTCCCCCTTCTTTCTCCTCTTAGGAGATTTTTTTTTGGAGGGACCTTAGGACATTAAAGATAAGGCTCCTATAGGTCTCTTCTGGGCTTCTACCTTAATTCATAGATTCAGAGGACACTAACTTTTAAACTTATTGAAATCGAAAACTAAGGAGGTTATGTGATATTGTAGAAAGAATATGGCTTTGGAACTGGGCAGACATAGTTTCTATATATATATATATATACCACATCTTCTTCATTCATTCATCTGTTGATGGACATCTGGGCTCTTTCCATAGTTGGCTGTTGTGGTCATTGCTGCTTTGAACATTAGGGTGCAGGTGCCCCTTTGGATGGATCACTATATTTGTACCTTCGGGTTAAATACCCAGTAGTGCAATTGCTGGGTCGTAGGGCAGCTCTATTTTCAACTTTTTGAGGAGCCTCAGTACTGTTTTCCAGACTGGCTGCACCAGCTTGCATTCCCTGAATCCTCCCATTCTCTGAATCCTCGCCAACATCCATCGTTTCCTGCCTTGTTAATTTTAGCCATTTTGACTGGTGTGAGATAGTATCTCATTGTGGTTTTGATTTATATTTCCCTGATGCCAAGTGATGTTGAGCACTTTTTCATGTGTCTGTTGGCCATTTGTATGTCTTGTTTGGAGAAGTGTCTGCTCATGTCTTCTGGGCAGACGTAATTTCTAATCTAAGATCCATCATTCACTATTTATGAAATCTTAGGGAAATTCTTTTTTTCTGATTTCAGAATTTTTTTTTTTTAAAGATTTTTTTAATTTCTTTATTCGACAGAGATAGAGACAGCCAGCGAGAGAGGGAACACAAGCAGGGGGAGTGGGAGAGGAAGAAGCAGGCTCATAGAGGAAGAGCCTGATGTGGGGCTCGATCCCATAACGCCGGGATCATGCCCTGAGCCGAAGGCAGACGCTTAACCGCTGTGCCACCCAGGCTTCCCNCCTTTTTTTCTGAGGTCAGAATTTTTATCAGTAAAATGGTGATAACAATGTATACTTCAGAGTGTTGTACTAAAGGGGGTAATATAGACAAAATACTCAGCACAATGTTTGTTGCACAATTACCCATTATTGTTTGCTCTCTTTCCAGATGGACACTCAGGGAACCACTTTACTGTTTTCTCACCAGCATATGGCCTAAGAGGCATTTCTTGTGCTTGCTTAGTCATAGGCTTTATCCTGGGAGTTATTCATCATTTTGAACAGCCCATGAAAACCTGTTTCTTCTCATGCTATAGCTTTGCTTTTGACTCTGTAGATATTGGTGCAGAAATACAAAATAATAACTTTCTCGGGGTGCCTGGATGGCTCAGTCAGTTAAGCGTCTGCCTTCAGCTCAGGTCATGATCCCAGTGTCCTGGGTGGCTGTAGCATAGTGAGATGGGATAGAGGGATAGAGTGATATATTATGAGATAAAAAGAATGTGACGGGAATCATTTTTCCCACCTCAAAGAGCAATAGGAACTCCTGTAACCATTTCATACAAGGACATGACATGATTCAATTTACATTTTAAAAGTGAATCATATTTGTAGCTATGGAAAATGGCCTCTAGTGAGATAGGAATGGGAGCAAGGAGACCAGAGTGAGACTGCAGTTGTTCAGGTCAGAGGAGATACTGATGACTTAACTAGGATGGAGACGGTAGAAATGGAGAGAAATGGACAGACTGAGATATATTTAGGAGGTAGGATTGAAGTGACGTGGTAATAGGTTGGATGAAGGCAGTGAGGAAAATGGAAGAATGAAGTCAGGCTTATAAGGAAATAAGAGATGGCATGTCAATTTCTCAGATGCAAAAGATTGGTGAACCGTTTTGGTGAAAAAGAAAGCAAAAAGTCTTTTGGGGGTATATTGGAGAAGCGTAGCTTAAGCCATCTCAACTGGAGATATAAAATGGACAGTTAGATTAAGGAGTTTAGAATTTAGGCAGTTAGGAATAGGAATTTGGAACTGGTGGAGAGTGTTAGATGGAGATGCAGAATTGGAATAGCGTGAAGTTATTTCATACTGTAAGATTATCTTGGGAGAAAGTATAAGACAAAGAGAAAAGGTGATTCAAGGTAGTATCCCAAGGCAATCCAATAATTTCATGTTGGACACAGGAGGAATAGTTAGCAAAGGAGGCAGAAAAGAGGCATTGATGAGGCTGAAGGAACACCCAGAACACATTGCGATATAGAAACCAAGAGAAAAGAGGTGCTTAAGAAGGAGGGGTTAGAAACTATCTTCAATGTTGTGAGCCATCATTAGAATAGAATGGAGAGATTGTACTGAATTTTGGGGATGTATAGGTCTTTGGTGACTTGAGAGGAAGACTATCATGTTGAGTGGTTAGAAATCATATTGAAGGAAGTTAAAGAGTAATTGGAATATGAGGAACTGGAGATAGTAGTAGTCAGCAACACATATAATAAGTTTTTAAAATTTTTTTATTTTTCTTATTTAAATGAGCTGAGAATGATATGGTACCTGGAAGAGAATGTGGGGTCAAGAAAGTTTATTTTTAAAATGTGGATGCTAGTAGAACATTATTAGTGGGCTGACTGGGAATAGTTAGAGAGAGAAATTGGTACTGTAGGCAAGGGGAATGCGACTAGTAGAGTAAAATCCTTGAGAAAATGAGAGCAGTCAGAATCTGTAGCTAAAGCTGGTTTGAACATAATTAGTCACAGTCATCCCTGACATAGTCATGTCACTTAGTCCATTCTAATAGGAAGAATAAAAGATAGAGAAGATGGGCATACAAGAAGATGATTTTGTAGATTTGGAGGTGGGAGAATGAGGGAGTTATTTTTCATAGCTTCTACTTTCTCAATAAAGTATAAGATTTACTGAAAAGGGAAGAAGATAGCACATGGGTTTGTTTGAGGACATTGGAAAAGGTGTGCAGTATGAGCTAGAGAGTAGGAAAATGGATTAACTTGGCAAATGTAATAAGACTGAGAGAAATACAGAGAATTCAATTCAGCTTGAAATTTATGAATGGAAAATGAAATATGCAATCCATTTGCGAAATATTTTTGCAGCAATATTCAATTTCTTATATAGAAAATACAGAGAAAGCAGATAATTTTTCATTAATTCAGGTTTGAGGTTTGGTGTAGCTGGTATGACAGAGGACAAAATGAGACTATTTTTAGACAGTGATTGTAATTATCACACATGTATTCTAAATTGGTTTAAGATGGTGTGAAGATGGGAAGTGAGGAAGAATGACATAACATAATCAAGAAAAAATCAGTAGGGTTAATCATAAAGAGGTTAGATGTGGCAGTGGAGGTACAATTGTAAATTAAATGGAGGAAAAAGGATGTGGTAGTCAGCAAATGATATGTTTAGTGTAGTGTAGTTACTAGTGATGGTGAAGTCAGGGTTTGGCCATGTGACCATGTGGCTGATGTGGGGGAAAGACAAAGCTGGTTCAAGATGAGGAAGTCAGGAAACAGAGATCAGTTGTTAGGTGGGTCATCTACATGGATAATGATGTCACCAGTAATAAAGCCAGGCACTGAGGCAGATGAAGATCTGGGATGGAAATGCAGTGAAATCAAGGCTAAAATCGTCCACCAATAAATAGTCGGTGAGAAGTCACTTGGAGATGAAAATGAGCAAGAAACCTGGAAACTTTTTCTTGATCTAGTAATTTCATAATTTTGTTTTTGATTTCAGCATTGCAACAACCACTATCCTTTAAATATAATTGCCTGAAAACATATGCTTTTACTAAGCTATCTCCCTTCTCTTTATAGGGTTACCTGTTTGTATCTCACTGTGGATTCCAGCTGTTGCCCTCATCATTCCCATTTTCCCTTAAACCGTTTTTTTCCCTTTATGAGCGTGCATTGCAATTTTGTATGTAGCCCACTGTTGCTGCCCTTAATCTGTAGGAAGATATTGGTATATGCATTTTATTTTTCATTTTCTCCCATCTGTAGCACTGCCTTGAGATAATCTATAAACCTTATTATAATCCTCCTTTCAAGTTTGCATTAATTAACTCTTTCCTATTTATTTCAGCTCAGTACTTATCCTTTTTTTCCCCCCTGAAGGCAGTTGTATTATTAGACCTCCTCTTTTGCCATCCCTATATTAGGCTCCAACAATTCCCATTATTTCTCTACTGATTACTTTTTTTTCCATATAAATTCCTGACTAAATCACACACACATACAAACTCACACGTACTATTAGTGTCTTACATGAAAGAGTGGTCTGTTTAATATCTATGTTTTTAAAAATGTAACTCTTCTAGTCATTTTGGTGTTAGGCCAATTATGTTAATTAGCGTATATTGAGCAAAGTACATATTTCCAGTCTCTGCACATATATTATTCAATTTGATCAAGCTTCAATATATAAAAGCTTTTTGCAAAATGTAGTGTCAAAATGTTACAGTCTTTGGTCAGAATCTTGGCAGATTAAGTCAATTAAAAAGGTCAAAATAACGGTGCTTTATTTTACAGGAAGTATAAATGTACAGAATTTATTATCTAATTAAATGCAAGTCTGTAATTCAGTATTAGGATGGAGAATATAAATGCATCCACATCAGGAAGCAGAAAAAGTTTTTTATTAATAGTAACTAGGTATAAGATTGACTGTCCAGTTTGTTGCTTATTTATTGCATTTTGTTGTTCGGGAAAACACTTATGCCCTCATATAGACAAAAACATTTTCTGTTTGGTCAAGTTGTCTTCATTATTAATTTTTGGTTAGTTGAATATCTGCCAAATTAAGGTTGTTTTATTTAGTTATGGAAGAAGTCTTCTGTGGTGGGTGTATATAAGATTATTTTTCCCTCCGCCCAATTTAATACCAAATAATAGTATTGATTCATCCATTTAACTATTTAATTAGCTATAGTGTCGTTTGCACTGTTCTAGGAGCTGAGCATATGTCAGTGAAAAAAATAAGCAAAAAACAAACTAGAACACTCTCATCATTACCCTCATCAGCTTACCTTCTAGTTGGGGAGTTATATACAAAAATAAAAATGTTATAGGGGTATATTAGATGGTAATTTGTGTTCTACAGGAAAAAAAAAAGAGAAAACAAAAAGTGGGAATTGGCAGTTCCAGGGTAAAGGTACAGTTCAAAATATGGTGCTCACAAAGGCCTCTGGTACCAAGAAGGGAACATTTGACTAAAAAGTGCATGAACACGGGAAAATGAGGATTGTGTTTATTGGGCAGAAGGTTGCGGGAACAGCAAGTGCAAAGGCCTTAAGATTGGCTCTTGTCAGGCTGTGCTAGAGGAACAGCTTGAAATCTGGTGTGGTTGGAGCAGAGTAGGGAAAGATGCGAGTGGAAGAACATTGTCAGATCATGGGGGACTTACAAACCATTATAAAGATGTTGACTTTTCCTCTGAGACCAGAAGTTAGTGAGCAGAGAAATAAGATGATCTGACATAAGTTTTAATGAGTTCCTCTGTGTTGAGATTAGACTATAGGGAGAACAAGAGTAAAGCAGGGAGAACAGTTAGCATATATCGAAATAATCTAGGTAGGACTCTGGTGGTTTATACCAGGTTGTTGAGAATGAAGATGGTGAGTAGTAGTTGGATTATGGATGAATTTTAAAGATAAAGACAGCAGTAGAAATCTAGTGCAAAAATATGCATTGGAGTGCGTGGAGGTGAAAACAGAGAGACTACAAACCCTGTATTTTTTTTCCTTTTTGTAGCTAAGAAAACCATGCTAGAATGATTCCTTTCTTCTGAGAAGCCCACCAGAATATAAAACAAGTACCCACTCAGTGTTCTAGGGGAAAGAATGTAGAAACAGTGTATCTGAATCCAAGAATAGGCTCAGCTCTGAAAGTGCATAGGATTTTAAGGCTTCTCACTCCATCCCATGGATATAAGAAGAATAAAGAGCTTAAATTTTCAGGGGTATGGAGGGACCTTTGGACATGTGAAGGGTGGGGTGATACCTTTGGATAGGATAAGATCAAAATTACTATAACAGATCTGATGTGCTTGACCGAAGCCAAATGAGGCTGGCAAATGAGAAAGAAGAACTAAGGGCTGTCTTGGAGTGAACTTAATGTTACATGCAGCATATTTGGACTAATGGTAAGGAGTAAACATCATGACATGAGATTTTGAGTAAAAGCTTTATTCATACCTAGTAAGTGACTACTACTGGAGCATTCTCTGACTCAGTGGCACTAACCTGGCACTGTGACATGTAGTGGAAGAAAATGATTACATAAATAGGAAATAAATGAGTTGGTCATGAAACATTGTAGTACTTCATTAAGCTGATGACTATATGTTACATACAATGAGTGGTCTTCTCAGAGGGACATGCCAGCTACGAATATTTGATAAAATAAAAATATAACAAAAATTAATAACCAAATTAAGCAGATATTTCTTAATGTCACTTTAATTCTCTGGTTAAAGGTTACATACTTTGGAGGTACATTAATTCTATTAGGATGTGGAGGTAACACTTCTTTCATGAAGTATTAATTAAGGAGTTCATGAGCAGCCTGAAATAATTAGCGCCACAATATATATTTATTTGTTTATTTGTTTTTACCTTGCATTACCTTAAGGTCTAGGAAAATTTAGGTTTCTGTGTCATGTATTTTGATAGATTTGCATATGAATGTATACTAAGAAAATATGACAGTCATATTAACAATAGCATTCATAACATTATTTTATTTTATAGCTCCTTCCTAAAATGTGAAAATTTAAAAATCAGTCAGTGCTTATTTAAGATAAAATCTTGTGTGATGATTAAGAATTTGGATCCTGGAATCAGACCTCTCTGTGTTCATTCCTAGATCTCATTTTCTAGCTTGTGATTGGAGCAAATTACCTAACCATTGTGTGTCTAGTTTCCTCATGGGGAAAAAGAGTGTAAAACTTAACAGCCATCTGCAAGGACTGATCTAGATCTCCATCTGTCTATCCATCCGTCCACCTCTCTAGATCTGTCTGTCTATCCATCCATCCTAATATTAGTGCCTATTGCATAATACGAACTAAAAGAAAGTTAGCTATTATTATTCTTGGGAATAATTTTTCCACTTTTGAGTTTTAGATATTTGCATTGTTGAATTATACTATTTACTCATTTATTCATTCAACAAGTATCGGAAACCTACTCTGTGCCACACAGTGTGCTAGGCACTTGGCCTATGCCTGTGATTCAAATGGACATAATAGTTGAACTCATAGATGTTGCAGTATAGGGCATAACATATTCAAAATACTGAAAAAATGAATGCAAACATGAAAAGTGAAATAGATAGATTTTTAAAGGTCCATATAGCAGGTCAAATCTAAGCTAGAATAGTTTGTTGTTGTTGTTTATCTTAAAATTGTATTTGACAAGCCTATTTGATTATATGGGAAATATCCAGGTGAAGAAGGGGGAAGAAGACTATTCTAGGAACAGGGAATAGCAGGGGCCAAGAATCAGAGGTAAGATTTTTTCAGGAAACTAATAAATCCATTATCACTGGAGCACAAGCAGTAAAGGGGGACTTCCAATGATGAGGTTGTAGAAGTAGGAAAAGATGAAATTGTGTATAGTTCTATAAGCCATCCTAGAAGTCTACAGCTTTACCCTAAGAGCCAGGGGAAGTCACTGTGATGATTTATGGCAAGAGTAACATGATCATATATGCATTTAAAAAAGATTACTCTAGAATGAGATAGTGAGTGTGGAGGAAGGCAACTGAGAGTGCTTATAGTGGGATCAACAAGCAGGCCATTGTAGCAGTTCATTCAAGAGATGATGGTGGCTTGATGATAGTTTAAATGAAGAAAAATGAAAAGAACCAAAAAGTCTTTTAAGATGCATGAGCAAAGGAATTTGTAGTTATTTGGTTATGGAAAGGAGTGACAAAGAGAGAATAGCCAAGAACAAGCTCCAGATTTCTGGATGAATTGCCTGAGAAGATTGGGGTACCATTTAAAACAATAGGAAATGAGCAGGTGGTGCAGGGCAGCCTGGAACAGTAGAAGATGACACCTATTGCTTCGCTCTGTGAATTGTGAATGTGTTAAAGTCAAGTAGGCAGTTGGGTATGTGGTTCAGAATTCAGGAGAGAATTTTGGACTGAAGATAGCTATTTGTTACACCCCAAAGTAGTTAAAGCCCAGTGTAAGGAGTGAGATATCCCTAGGAATAGAGTTTTGAGTGAGAAGAGATGGAAGCTTAGGATAAATCTTGAGGAACTTGTTGACAGAAAAAGAACAATAAACAAAAATTAAGAATAGTTAGAGAAATAGGAGAAAAANATTTTGGACTGAAGATAGCTATTTGTTACACCCCAAAGTAGTTAAAGCCCAGTGTAAGGAGTGAGATATCCCTAGGAATAGAGTTTTGAGTGAGAAGAGATGGAAGCTTAGGATAAATCTTGAGGAACTTGTTGACAGAAAAAGAACAATAAACAAAAATTAAGAATAGTTAGAGAAATAGGAGAAAAAATAGGAGACTTAAAGGGACAGGAAAATTTAGGAAAGAGAGTTCCAAAAAGGAAGAATCAACCAACAGTTCAAATTCTTCCAAAAAAGTTAAGCATGGTTAGAGTAAACACTACCGATTGAATTTTGAAGCAGAGAAGACATTAATGACTTTTATGAAAGCAGTCTTAGTGGATTTGTGGAAGTTGAAACCAGATTAGATTGGACTGGAAACTAAAAATGGGATGAAGAAATGGAGAAAAGTGCAGTCAACACCTTGTATCAGTATGGCTGCAGTGTGGAGCGATAGAATACTAGCTGGATTAGTGGGTCGAAGGAAAGATGCTTTTGTTTTATTTTATACATTTTTCAAGATGGGGCCATATAAGCATTCTTAAAAACAGATGAAATGGAGGTTAAAAATGCAGTTGTGATACAGTGGAGAGACAGATTAACTGTACAAGGTTCAGAAAAGGGAGAAAGAACTGGAATCTATAGAATAGATGAGAGGATCGACCTTGGAAAGGATGAAAGGCAATTTTTTCTTTGAATCAGGAGAAGGGAAGTATGGGTATAGTTGTACTTTGGATTATATCTCTGGTGGTGAAAATTGGAAGAAATTCCTCCCATATATCTGCAGAAGATATGAGGGAAAATGAAGGGTTTTATTTTCAAACAGATTAGAGAAGGTTTAATGTCATTATGGAGAATGAGGAAGAAGTTTAGGTAAACTTACTAAGAGTCATGGAAAATTTTGAAAGTCCAACTGAAGAATATTAAAGTTTTTTATATCAACTTGTATGATTGATATTCCTTCACCTAGATTATAGCATGGAGAATGTACATAGTGGATTCATCTGGGGTTAGGGATTTGGCATTTATTTAAGGTCAAAGGAATTTTAAGAAAAAGTATGGTGGATAACAAGGATCAAATAAAAATAGATAGGAGAAATATAAATAAAGATATAGATAGATAAATAGATATAGACAGGATAGATACAGTGATAGAAAGGACAATGGTTTGAAACTCAGCAATATTTTTTTTAGAGCGTAATTACAGTAGCAGAGAGACATATCCAGAATTTTAGGAGATTGTGGTCAGTGAGATTTCTGAAGTAGTTTAATGTGATTGTTTGGTTTATTCTGTGGTGAAAGAAGTGTGTGGTTGAAATGGAATGGAGGAAAATGCTATTTCAGAAGTAATATTCAGATATAATTTCAGATTTAATAGAATTTCAGATGTAATATTGAAGATGTATAATTCAAAAATAATAGTACAGTTTGGCCAGAGAGTAACAATGTTGAGCTGGATGCCAAGGTTATTAAAAAAGAAGTAAAAATGACAGAGAAATTGGTAGATACTACAGAGGGTTAGGAGGATTGAAGAACTGAAATGATATAAGCCACAAATGAGCAAGGGTACCAATCTGAAAATAGTATGAGGAAACAGGGAAGACACTGACACACTGACACAACTCTGTATAATTACATATGGTGTGGGAGGTAACGTGTGGCGTTAACTTGACCAAACTATCAGGGATATGGTGTTCTCAAAGAAAAACAGAGTTATACGTCAGGTCAGTAGATGTAGAGGACACTGAAAATCTTAAAAATATGCAGGAAATTGTGAATCAAGGGATATATGAGCTGAACTACTCTTGAAGTTTTTGCGTGAGGTAATGGTCAGGTATTTTTAGGTGGGGAAAAAGTATAGAATACCATCAAGGAAAGAGTGTGAGAGAGAATATAGTACCGAAGGGGATTAATTTTTGGTGCTTACCAGAGAAAATAGGGACATAAGATGATTACTGCAAATCCTCTCGTTTCCCACTTCCTCACTTTGAAATAAGGCATGGTCAGTTGTGTCAGCTAAGGCATTCTTTTTTCTTGTAGTCTTTTACTTATTTTTTTAGCTCATAGTACTTAAGTAATTAGATTTTTCATTTATTTAATTTTGTTGAAGTATATTTTACATATGATAAAATTCACCCATGTTTAGTACAGTTTTATGAGTTTGAAAATGTATCTATCCGTGTTACCACCACTACACTCAAGTTATCGAACATGTCCTTCACCCATACAAGTGCTCTGTGTCCCTTCGCTATCAATGTACCCACTCACTTTCTTAATCAATAACTGATCTAGATTTGTTACTGTAGATTACTTTTGCCTTTTTCAGAATTCCCATAAAAGAAATACTAGAATATATACTCTGTATCTGAATTCTTTTGCTCAGTATAACATTTTTGAGATTTATCCATGTCTTCTCATGTCTTGGTCGTTCATTCATTTTTTTTGTGGACAAGTAGTACTCCTTGTATAAATATACCAAAATCTATTTACCTATTCACCCATGATGCAGATTTGGGTTGTGTTCAATTTGGAGCTATTATGAATAACGTCCTTGTGTAGACACATTTATTTGTCTTGGGTATTGTCTATCTTTATATGTATGTTTACTTTATAAAAACCAGCCAAGCTGTGTTCCAGAGTGGATGTACCATTTTATATTACCACCAGAAATTTATAAAACTTTGATTTTATCCGTGTCTTCACCAATATTTGGGGTTTTAAAAATTTTAGGCATACTAGTAGCTGGTGGTATTGGCTAATGATATTGAGTGTCTTCTGCTGCATTTACTGGCTATTAATATACCTTCTTTTGTGAAAAGTCTGTTCAAGTCTTTTGCCCAGTTTTTTTTTTTTTATTTTTTAAATTTTTTAAAATTAAAGTTTTAAATGTTTTAAATTAATTAATTAGTTCAGTTGTAGTGTTCAGTAATTTATCAGTTGTGTGTAACAACCAGTGCTCTGATCACATCATGCACCCTTCTTAATGCCCATCACCCAATTACCCTATTCCCCCACCCACCTCCCCTCCAGCAACCCTCAGTTTGTTCCCTGTAGTTAAGAAAAAAAAAAAAAAAAGAATGTGCCACCCAGGCGCCCCATCTGTGCTGTTTCTTGTATTCCACATATGAGTGAAACCATATGATAATTGTCTTTTTCTGATTGACTTATTTCTCTCAGCATAACACCCTCCAGTTCATCCATTAACGTTTTTATTTTAATTCCAGTTAGTTAACAGCACAATGTTAGGTTAATTTCACACGTACAATATAGTGATTAGAAAAAGGTTTTTTATTGAGTTGTAGCGGTTCTTTGTGTGTTCTGGATACAAGTCCTTTGTCATATATGCTTGTACTCACACACATACACATACATATACACACACACATAAAATTTTGTCTTAGTTGTCTTTTTATTTTCTTAATGGTGTCTTTATTTAAGGGGTAGATTTTAAATTTTTGTGAATTCCAATTTTTCATTTTTTTATGGTTTGTCCTTTTTGTTTCATATCTAAGACATCTTTGCTTTATCCTAAGGTAATGAAATTTTTCTTCTATTTTTGTTTTAAAAGTTTATAATGCTAGCATTTATATTTAAGTCTATGATCCATATCAAGGTAATTTTTGAGAAGTATGTGAAATACCAAAGTTTGTTTTCTCCCTTCATATGGATTTCTAGTTGTTTAACACCACTTGTTGAAAATACTATCTTTCCTCATTTAATACTTTGGCATCTTTGTGAAAATCAACTGACTTTATGTGTTTGGTTATTTAAGGCTTCTCTTCTCCTGCATTGGTCTAGATATACTTACAGGTAATGTAAGTCTTCTAATTTTTCTTTTTCAAAGTTGATTTGCTATTCTAAATCCTTTGTATTTCTATATCAATGTTAAAATCAGCTTGTCAATTTCTTAAAAAAAAAGAGCATGTTGGAATTTTGATTGGGATTGAGTTGAATCTACAAATAAATTTGAGCATTAGCACCTTAACAATATTGAGTCTTCCAAACCACTAAAATTGGATATCTCCATTTCTTTCTTTCCTTTTCACTTTGTCTCAGAAATTTTTTCTAGTTTTTAGTGTACAGGTTTGTTACTTATTTTGCTAAATATACCCCTAAGTGTTTCATATTTTTGTTGTTTAAATAGCCTTTGAAAT
This sequence comes from Ailuropoda melanoleuca, assembly GCF_002007445.2. Taxonomy (NCBI): domain Eukaryota; kingdom Metazoa; phylum Chordata; class Mammalia; order Carnivora; family Ursidae; genus Ailuropoda; species Ailuropoda melanoleuca. The sequence continues at coordinate 38,697,014 of NC_048218.1, forward strand.
TTACTTTGTAATTGTTTATTGCAGTTAATTACTTTTAATTGGTGGTCATATTAAACTAATATTTTTTGAGCATCTACTGTATGCATTCACTTGATTTATCTTGGAAATATCATGATGAGTAAAATCACAGGCCCTGTTTGTCCTTTTCAAGTTTACAGCCTAGTGAAGGAGACAGACATTGGTGAAACAGTGACACACTAAGTAATAAAAGAGGAGTGCCTAGTTCTTTAGGACACACAGTCAGGCAATTTGACCTTACCAGGAGAGTAATTTGACCTGTAAAAGTGTGAGGGAATTGAGGTCTGAAGGATGAACAAGAATTGACAAAATAAAGAAGGGAGAGGAAGAAGAGTCTAACCAGAAGAAAGAACATGGGCAAAGACTGTATGGTGGGAGGAAGCACAGTGAGGATGTGGTACTGAGAGATGATCATGGTAGTTAGGAGAGAGTAAGGAGAAACATGACACTAGATTTGACTTGAGAGATATCTTAGTGGCTAGATCATGATCTGGAAGTCATGTTTGTCTTTATCCTGAATGGTTTTAGGCAGGAACATAACATTATTATGATTACATTTTAAAAGGTTATAGTGTGGCTGCCATGCGGATAATAGATTAGAGGGGAGAAACAGTGGAATTATGAGAGTTAAGTGGATATTACAATTGTCTGAGATGGTGGTTTAGAATAGGTGGTGAATTATAAATGGAGAAAAATGGATAAATAAAGGAGATATAGGAGATAATTCAGAGAAAACAAATAAGTTAGTGATGGATTGGCTATGGCAGGTAAGGGAGATGGAAGGGTTGAGGATGGTATCAATGTATCAAATGACATTCTTAAGACAAGCAAAAGGAGATATGGATAGACCATTCATTGATAAGTGTGTTTGGAGCTCAGAAAAGAGGTCTAGGTAGTAGGGAAACATTTATTGCCCAAAAGAGTATAGCTATCAATTGAAATAATATGTGAAGATAAAACTATCTATGTAAGGATTATAGAATGAAAAGAGAAGAGGGCCACTCTGAGTTCCTGTTCTCCTTCTTGCTAATTCAAATACATTTTAGCTCCAAGTGTGTTGAGATGATCCTGTTTATGTTGTTCTTTTTCCACCAAAATTTCCAATTCTGTCAGTTTTCCTACCTTGATTTCTTATATTTTGTCTTACATTTGTAATATTTTATTTATGATGTTACACTTATACCATTATTAATCTTTTGTTAGTCTTACCACGTTCTCTGCAATAATAAGAATGATAGAAGATAATTTGTCAAAATGCTAATTCCTCATGTGACACTACAAAATTGCTATATAAATGGGGGTTTGTTGGTTTGTTGAAAAAACTCAAGTGAGCATATTTGCTCTGTAGGTGATCACTAGAAAGATAAAATGTGAGTAGGCTGGGAAAGAAAAATTGAGAATTAAGTAGAAGAGATGTGTTATAGTATCTATATTCATAAAATATTAAATTGTCAGTGGATATGAGTACAGATGGTACCTGACTTATGACAATGTTTGACATGATTTNCAATGTTTGACATGATTTTTTGACTTTCCAGTGGTATGAAAGCAGTACACATTCAGGAGAAACCACACTTTTAATTTTGAATTTGGACCTTTTTCTGGGTTAGTGATATGAGGTACAACTCTCTCTGGTGATGCTGAGTGAGCAGCGAGCTACAGTTTCCTCAGCCATGTGGTCATGAGGGTAAGCAACTAATACACTTACAACCATT
>NC_048218.1:38698846-38703545 GCF_002007445.2 Ailuropoda melanoleuca
TTTATTTTCAAACAGATTAGAGAAGGTTTAATGTCATTATGGAGAATGAGGAAGAAGTTTAGGTAAACTTACTAAGAGTCATGGAAAATTTTGAAAGTCCAACTGAAGAATATTAAAGTTTTTTATATCAACTTGTATGATTGATATTCCTTCACCTAGATTATAGCATGGAGAATGTACATAGTGGATTCATCTGGGGTTAGGGATTTGGCATTTATTTAAGGTCAAAGGAATTTTAAGAAAAAGTATGGTGGATAACAAGGATCAAATAAAAATAGATAGGAGAAATATAAATAAAGATATAGATAGATAAATAGATATAGACAGGATAGATACAGTGATAGAAAGGACAATGGTTTGAAACTCAGCAATATTTTTTTTAGAGCGTAATTACAGTAGCAGAGAGACATATCCAGAATTTTAGGAGATTGTGGTCAGTGAGATTTCTGAAGTAGTTTAATGTGATTGTTTGGTTTATTCTGTGGTGAAAGAAGTGTGTGGTTGAAATGGAATGGAGGAAAATGCTATTTCAGAAGTAATATTCAGATATAATTTCAGATTTAATAGAATTTCAGATGTAATATTGAAGATGTATAATTCAAAAATAATAGTACAGTTTGGCCAGAGAGTAACAATGTTGAGCTGGATGCCAAGGTTATTAAAAAAGAAGTAAAAATGACAGAGAAATTGGTAGATACTACAGAGGGTTAGGAGGATTGAAGAACTGAAATGATATAAGCCACAAATGAGCAAGGGTACCAATCTGAAAATAGTATGAGGAAACAGGGAAGACACTGACACACTGACACAACTCTGTATAATTACATATGGTGTGGGAGGTAACGTGTGGCGTTAACTTGACCAAACTATCAGGGATATGGTGTTCTCAAAGAAAAACAGAGTTACACGTCAGGTCAGTAGATGTAGAGGACACTGAAAATCTTAAAAATATGCAGGAAATTGTGAATCAAGGGATATATGAGCTGAACTACTCTTGAAGTTTTTGCGTGGGGTAATGGTCAGGTATTTTTAGGTGGGGAAAAAGTATAGAATACCATCAAGGAAAGAGTGTGAGAGAGAATATAGTACCGAAGGGGATTAATTTTTGGTGCTTACCAGAGAAAATAGGGACATAAGATGATTACTGCAAATCCTCTCGTTTCCCACTTCCTCACTTTGAAATAAGGCATGGTCAGTTGTGTCAGCTAAGGCATTCTTTTTTCTTGTAGTCTTTTACTTATTTTTTTAGCTCATAGTACTTAAGTAATTAGATTTTTCATTTATTTAATTTTGTTGAAGTATATTTTACATATGATAAAATTCACCCATGTTTAGTACAGTTTTATGAGTTTGAAAATGTATCTATCCGTGTTACCACCACTACACTCAAGTTATCGAACATGTCCTTCACCCATACAAGTGCTCTGTGTCCCTTCGCTATCAATGTACCCACTCACTTTCTTAATCAATAACTGATCTAGATTTGTTACTGTAGATTACTTTTGCCTTTTTCAGAATTCCCATAAAAGAAATACTAGAATATATACTCTGTATCTGAATTCTTTTGCTCAGTATAACATTTTTGAGATTTATCCATGTCTTCTCATGTCTTGGTCGTTCATTCATTTTTTTTGTGGACAAGTAGTACTCCTTGTATAAATATACCAAAATCTATTTACCTATTCACCCATGATGCAGATTTGGGTTGTGTTCAATTTAGAGCTATTATGAATAACGTCCTTGTGTAGACACATTTATTTGTCTTGGGTATTGTCTATCTTTATATGTATGTTTACTTTATAAAAACCAGCCAAGCTGTGTTCCAGAGTGGATGTACCATTTTATATTACCACCAGAAATTTATAAAACTTTGATTTTATCCGTGTCTTCACCAATATTTGGGGTTTTAAAAATTTTAGGCATACTAGTAGCTGGTGGTATTGGCTAATGATATTGAGTGTCTTCTGCTGCATTTACTGGCTATTAATATACCTTCTTTTGTGAAGTCCGTTCAAGTCTTTTGCCCAGTTTTTTTTTTAATTTTTTAAATTTTTTAAAATTAAAGTTTTAAATGTTTTAAATTAATTAATTAGTTCAGTTGTAGTGTTCAGTAATTTATCAGTTGTGTGTAACAACCAGTGCTCTGATCACATCATGCACCCTTCTTAATGCCCATCACCCAATTACCCTATTCCCCCACCCACCTCCCCTCCAGCAACCCTCAGTTTGTTCCCTGTAGTTAAGAGAATCTCATGGTTTTTCTCCCTCTCTGATGGCTTCCCATTCAGTTTTCCCTCCTTTCCCCTTGATCCTCTGTGCTGTTTCTTTTTTTTTTTTTTTTAAAGACTTCATTTATTTATTNAGATTTCATTTATTTATTTGACAGAGAGAGAGACAGCCAGCGAGAGAGGGAACACAAGCAGGGGGAGTGGGAGAGGAAGAAGCAGGCTCATAGCGGAGGAGTCTGATGTGGGGCTCGATCCCAGAACGCCGGGATCACGCCCTGAGCCGAAGGCAGACGCTTAGAGAATGTGCCACCCAGGCGCCCCATCTGTGCTGTTTCTTGTATTCCACATATCAGTGAAACCATATGATAATTGTCTTTCNTCGATCCCAGAACGCCGGGATCACGCCCTGAGCCGAAGGCAGACGCTTAACGAATGTGCCACCCAGGCGCCCCATCTGTGCTGTTTCTTGTATTCCACATATGAGTGAAACCATATGATAATTGTCTTTTTCTGATTGACTTATTTCTCTCAGCATAACACCCTCCAGTTCATCCATTAACGTTTTTATTTTAATTCCAGTTAGTTAACAGCACAATGTTAGGTTAATTTCACATGTACAATATAGTGATTAGAAAAAGGTTTTTTATTGAGTTGTAGCGGTTCTTTGTGTGTTCTGGATACAAGTCCTTTGTCATATATGCTTGTACTCACACACATACACATACATATACACACACACATAAAATTTTGTCTTAGTTGTCTTTTTATTTTCTTAATGGTGTCTTTATTTAAGGGGTAGATTTTAAATTTTTGTGAATTCCAATTTTTCATTTTTTTATGGTTTGTCCTTTTTGTTTCATATCTAAGACATCTTTGCTTTATCCTAAGGTAATGAAATTTTTCTTCTATTTTTGTTTTAAAAGTTTATAATGTTAGCATTTATATTTAAGCCTATGATCCATATCAAGGTAATTTTTGAGAAGTATGTGAAATACCAAAGTTTGTTTTCTCCCTCCATATGGATTTCTAGTATGTTTAACAGCACTTGTTGAAAATACTATCTTTCCTCATTTAATACTTTGGCATCTTTGTGAAAATCAACTGACTTTATGTGTTTGGTTATTTAAGGCTTCTCTTCTCCTGCATTGGTCTAGATATACTTACAGGTAATGTAAGTCTTCTAATTTTTCTTTTTCAAAGTTGATTTGCTATTCTAAATCCTTTGTATTTCTATATCAATGTTAAAATCAGCTTGTCAATTTCTTAAAAAAAAAAAAGCATGTTGGAATTTTGATTGGGATTGAGTTGAATCTACAAATAAATTTGAGCATTAGCACCTTAACAATATTGAGTCTTCCAAACCACTAAAATTGGATATCTCCATTTCTTTCTTTCCTTTTCACTTTGTCTCAGAAATTTTTTCTAGTTTTTAGTGTACAGGTTCGTTACTTATTTTGCTAAATATACCCCTAAGTGTTTCATATTTTTGTTGTTTAAATAGCCTTTGAAATTTACTTTGTAATTGTTTATTGCAGTTAATTACTTTTAATTGGTGGTCATATTAAACTAATATTTTTTGAGCATCTACTGTATGCATTCACTTGATTTATCTTGGAAATATCATGATGAATAAAATCACAGGCCCTGTTTGTCCTTTTCAAGTTTACAGCCTAGTGAAGGAGACAGACATTGGTGAAACAGTGACACACTAAGTAATAAAAAAGGAGTGCCTAGTTCTTTAGGACACACAGTCAGGCAATTTGACCTTACCAGGAGAGTAATTTGACCTGTAAAAGTGTGAGGGAATTGAGGTCTGAAGGATGAACAAGAATTGACAAAATAAAGAAGGGAGAGGAAGAAGAGTCTAACCAGAAGAAAGAACATGGGCAAAGACTGTATGGTGGGAGGAAGCACAGTGAGGATGTGGTACTGAGAGATGATCATGGTAGTTAGGAGAGAGTAAGGAGAAACATGACACTAGATTTGACTTGAGAGATATCTTAGTGGCTAGATCATGATCTGGAAGTCATGTTTGTCTTTATCCTGAATGGTTTTAGGCAGGAACATAACATTATTATGATTACATTTTAAAAGGTTATAGTGTGGCTGCCATGCGGATAATAGACTAGAGGGGAGAAACAGTGGAATTATGAGAGTTAAGTGGATATTACAATTGTCTGAGATGGTGGTTTAGAATAGGTGGTGAATTATAAATGGAGAAAAATGGATAAATAAAGGAGATATAGGAGATAATTCAGAGAAAACAAATAAGTTAGTGATGGATTGGCTATGGCAGGTAAGGGAGATGGAAGGGTTGAGGATGGTATCAATGTATCAAATGACATTCTTAAGACAAGCAAAAGGAGATATGGATAGACCATTCATTGATAAGTGTGTTTGGAGCTCAGAAAAGAGGTCTAGGTAGTAGGGAAACATTTATTGCCCAAAAGAGTATAGCTATCAATTGAAAT
>NC_048218.1:38704418-38767053 GCF_002007445.2 Ailuropoda melanoleuca
AATGATTGTCTTGGGCTTTTCCTTAACATTTTTAGAAGATAATTTATTGACTTTTGACACTTGAAAAAATCGTATCTACATCCTAAAGAATATATTATTCCTTATGTGAGGGATTTCCAGGAATAAGTATCCAGAATGGGTTAAGAAAAGTAGAGTAGTCAAATTTACCTACCCATTCCTCTCCTGCATCCAAAGCTCAGACACACTAACACAGAGTCTAATTTTTATGTCAGTCTTTCACTCCTCCTTTCATCTATTCATTTGATAAATGTTTATTAAGTGCTTACTATATGCAAGGAATATGCTGGACATTGGACTGGAAGTGATGAATGAAATGTATTCTTCCGGTGGAAAAAATAAAACAACTGACACATAAGCCTGAAACTGATGTGGGGCTTCATACATCTTCATAAATTCAAGACAGCTAGGCCCAGGGTGCTAATCCAACCGGAGTTTCCCCTCCTGTTAGGGTCAGAAATGCTGGAAAAGTAGAGAAAGAATGGAAATTCCACCCCTGTGTTTTCCCCATGCCCTTGTGTGTCTTCTGGCAAGGAGAATTACAAAAGTACGTTGAGAAGGAAAATAAACCAAGGAGCAGATCTAGCCTTTAGGCACAGAACTGACCCAGGATAATAAAATGTGGTACGTAAAATATGGAGAATGCACGATGGAATGAATGATCAGAATGAAGTAAAGGGAAAAGTATAAGACATGATCAAATAATAGAAACGTAAAATGAAACGTAATAAATACATATCTGAGAGTAGAAAAGTAATATTTGTCTTTGCATAAAATAAATGATAGGTTGCAAATTAGTGGTCAGATAATATATGCTAGAGAAACTTTGGGTGAGAAATTAATTTAAGCTGACATAATTAAGTGATGCTTCAAAAAATGTTATTATCTGAGCTGGGCAGAGAAAGGCAAGTTACTTCATTTAGCATTTAACAAATACTTGCTAAAAATCTGTCATTTGGCAGCAATGAGACTCTTGGACTTACTTGTAAAACGGAAAGTTGAATTGAGTGAACTTTTTCAGTCTGGACCACTCACTGCATGCTCTAATTTTATGAGTTAAAGAGGTAAACTCTTAGGTGGCAGGAATAGAGGAAAAATGTGACAGGCAGAATAATAGTTCCCAAAGATTTCTGTGTACTAATTTCTGGAACCCATGAATGTGTCATCGTATGTAGCAAAAGGGACTTTGCAGTTGTGATTAAACTAAGGACATTGAGATGAGGTGATTGTTCTGGGTTATTCAGGTGAACTTAGTCTGATTACATGGGTACTTAAAATTGGAGACACTACCTTAGTATGGTANCTTAGTCTGATTACATGGGTACTTAAAATTGGAGACACTACCTTAGTATGGTAAGAAAGGGGGTAGATCTGACTATGGAAGAATGGTCAGAAAAATGTAACATTGCTGGTTTTGAACATGACAGAAGGAGGCCACAAGCTAAGGAATATGGGTGACCTTTAAAAATTGGAAAAGGAACACAGCCCAGTGACATATTGATTTTAGCCTAGTGAGACCACTGTTGGACTTCTAACCTATGGAACTGGAGGATAAGAAATTCGTATTGTTCTAAGTGCTAAATTTGTGGTAATTTTTTGTATCAGCAATAGAAAACTAATGTAAAAGCGTTTATGTAAAAGTTACAGTAGGTCCATGATGCAGAGGGGAAAAATATCAAATGTTTTTGATGAACAAAGATAAGAAGTTGGTAAGAAATTTGGCTGAGGTGTAGAGTGTCTATAGAGGAATAACAGAAGATCAATGAATCAGTACAAATGGGTTCAGTTAAATTATTGAGGGCCTTGAAATTCAGGCAAAATGGTTTTATTTATTTATTTGATTATTTTTCATATGGTGAAATTATAATAGGAAGTTATCAAAAATTCTTGAGCAGTATATTAGTTTAAAGGAGAAAGAAAATACAAAGTATTTATACTATTTGCATTTTAGCAAATCATTAAAACAGTCTTATAAAATTAATAATATAGGATGCATATTTAAAAAACTATGATCTATTTCACAAGAGATTAAATTCTTTTTTATAATTTTCAAAATAAGATTGACTCCAGCAAACTGTCATTATTTAAATAAAAACATGACCATATGCACACATAACCTACATGATTACTTGAATATCAACAATAACAATGAAATAGTAACCCTTTTAATAATAGTCCTTAGTTTATGTAGTTCTTGCAGGCTGATGACATCTTGTAGAAAGTTTCATTTAATTTTAAAAAATGAGTATCTTCTAGGGACTAACTTTAGGAACAAAGATACTTTTTGCAGAAAATTTTATTGAGAACAGATTTTAACATTACTGTAATGGAAGCATAAACTACTGGAAAAGTTAGCCTTATAGAAGAAAGAGGAGTTTATTAGAATTGTCAAACTCCTAATGAAGAGTTAATGAAATCCTCAAATCCTGCTGGCTGTATTAATGAAAATACTCAAATGCAAAATCTCTGTGGGAAGTTGTAATCTTTGCCATGTTTAAGAAGTGGCTAACCAGTCCAACTTTATAACTGAGTATATTTAAATGGGCTTTTTTTAAGGAAAAAAAAAATTCAAAACAGGAGGAAAAGGAGAAGCGAAGGGACAAGGAGGAGAGGAAGGAAAAGAAAACAGGATTTCTAAGAATGTTACTATTTGCAAAAATATAAATTAACTTTAAAACCTGATTTATAATTAAGTGAGCTCTTTTTTAAGGGTCTATGTAATTTTGGGCCTGAGGAAAATGAGATGGAACAAACCTTTTCCTCTGCTTTGGAAGGAAAGGGGATCTGCTGTTTCATTTATTCTTTGGGCAACTCATTGTAATATCACACATGGTAACAGTCCACATAGGTACGAAACAGGTTAAATGGAAATTTAGTAAGATACTTCAAATCCATAACCCAGGAATTGACGGCTAAAAAGGCATTCACTTTAAAATTGCTTTAGTGTTGTCTTTTAAATAAAATTTAAACAATGTTTTTGATTTCACATTCACCAGAACAATAAACATTTAAGCAATTTTGGCAATATCGTGCTGGTGAGGTTATGGAATAAAGGGGACACTTAATATGTTGGTAGTGGTTGTATAAATCGATACAGCAAGTTTTGAGAACGATTTGGCAATATTTGGTTAAGTTGATCAGGATCCAGCGTTCCACTTCTAAGTGCTGTATTTACTTCAGAAAAACTGTTGCATATGTGCATAAGAAAATATGCACAAGGGTAGTCAATGTGACATTGTTTATAGAAAAAAAAACTAGAAAAAACCCAAATATCCATTATTAGAAGTGGATAATTTTATATTCAGCAGTCACAATGAGTAAAGAAAATAAAAATGTTGAGAGAAGAAGGCACGCTCTCAAGAGCTCATACAACATGATGCCTGTTATTTAAAAATTTGAAATACATAAGAATATGTTATATGTAGACACTTGCAACATACCATATATTTGTATGTAAAAAGTATAAAAGCCTGGACGGAAAGGATACCTTTCAGTTTGTCTAGGATGCAATGGGGATGGCATGGAATCAATTGAATTAGGCTACAGAAAAAGAACTTTGATCAAACCTTTACTGTTTTATGTCTTTCCACAGTTACTCAAAGAAAATGTGAAAGCATGTTTGTTTAATCTGAGAGTAGGTACAAGGTATTTGTTAGATTACTTTTTTGTACTTTTCTGTATTTTCAAATATAAACCAATTAAAAAATAAAGGATCATATTTTATTTCACCATTTATACTCATCATCTCATGAATAATCTGGTAGTGGTTTTAATTTGTTTTGTGTAGTTCCGTTAATTCTCTTTCAGTCTCAGATCACAGTTTTCATTTAAGGCCGCTAGCCTATATTCTTCCTTAGGTCGTGTTCTTACAGCACAAGGTCTCTCCAGTACTATCATGCATTTGATGATCCATTTACAAAGCTATCTCTCAAAGATTTTCAGAATATCTCTAGAACTATACTGAGTAATGTTTCTATTAGTTTTTTCAAGATTAAATTGAATGCCCCAAATACGTTTCATTAAGCACAAGCTCTGGAAAAATAAGGGTCACCATGAAAAAAATGTAACTTTATTCTGGACTGGCCGATCTAATTGATGGAGATAAATATGTGCCATTTCTGAGAAAAAGACTAGCTTGTTATTAGAGATGATCTTAATCATTGATACCATGGGATTCTAATGGGGGTGGCATTGTTCTTTCTTCTTCATTCTTGGGAAAGCAGATGACCCCTTAGCTTTGCTTCATTACCATTCTTCACAGTAAATCGTTGGCCCATCATAGACAGCCATTTAGAGAGCAATAATAATAATAGTTAACATTTACAGAGCTTTTATTATTTGCAGTGTTGTAATCAGCACTTTACATGGATTATCTCATATCATTTTAACAACTTATGAGGAAGAAGCTATTATTATTTACCTTTATAGATGCAGGAACTAAGGCTTATGGGGACCCATGAAATCTCAAAGAAAATAAAAACTCTAGGTCGCTGACAGCATAATCCTAAGTTAAATTATAAACACAGAGTATTTCACTCCAAGTTTGGTAAATATCTTAATAAAGAAAGTCTTTCCCTTGATTGGCAAAGAAATCTGGAAAAAAAGTGGGAAAAGATATTTGCTGGTGGAAGGAAAAGAAGAGCCATGGATATGTGGTAGGGGCCAAGAAACACATGGAAACTTCCAGCAAAGGGAAGCAAGTTCTATTCTTTCCTGGTACTATTGGGAGATAAGTCCCACATAGTTGGTGTATTTTTCTTCTTCTTTTTTATATAGCTTGAGGGTTCTTGTGGAAGAAATCAAATCCTAAATAACCAGAAGCAAGACAGCAATATCAGACGGAAAATGGGGGACCAAGGATAGGTTTAGTATGTGCATGGCACCTGTAAAGGGTAGTCTGGGGAAGATGCACATGGGTGACTATTCAGGAAGGGTGTGGGGCCTGTAGTGGATGGAGGCAGCACAGGCATACAGGGGAATGCTCCGAAAGTTAGATAAGTTGGGGCTCCAGGGTGGCTCAGGCATCTGACTCAGTTTCGGCTCAGGTCATGATCTCAGGGTCGTGAGATGGAGCCCCCAGTCTGGCTCTGCTCAGTGCAGAGTCTGTTTGAGATCCTTTCCCATCCCTCTCCTTCCTTTTCTGCTCCTCCCCTACCTCCTGCATGCGTGCATGCAGAAGGGTGCTTTCTCTCTCTCAAATAAATAAAATCTTTAAAAAAACCCCAGAAAGATAAGTTAATACTAAGTAACTTGCTGCAGGAGTCTTTTATGCAAGCAAAGAGAGGAAAAGGATTTCAGATAGAGTGTACATATTTCATAGACTGAGGTAATTTGGAAATTCTCAATGTTCACATGAAGCTTGCATATTTAATATTGCATAAATGTTAAAGCAGGGCAGTCCAACAGAATCTTCTCTCTAGCCCAGTCCCAACTGGAATAGGTTTACATGAAAAAAGGATTTTTTTCCCTTAAACTTTAGTATGTTTATACCCATTGCACCCTCAGCCTTTTCTCTCTTGACCTCAACTTTCCTTCCTCCTCTCCATTTACTCTTCCTTTCCTCTCCTCCAGAAACCTGAATTTACCATCTATTAATTATCCAGTATAACTTTCTCATTCTACACTATTCTGCCCTTGCTTGAGTAAATACTTTTTGCTACTAATTTTAAAGTTGATCTTTTTTCTTTTAGCTCTTTATCTGCCCGTCATTCTTCCTTTGTTCACATTTTACCTGCATGCCTTCATCTACTTTTTTTTAGATCCTCACTTTGCCCTTGCCACTCTGCTCTCTGTCTAGGGAGACTGACCTACATGGATAATGTATAAAGAGGCCCTCTTATCCTCTAGTAGCTCACTGCAAGAAGTCTGCTGCAAGAGATCAGAGGAAGGGGAGAGAGGTCAGTGAGTTCAGTCCTCTGCTTTCCCCTGCAGAATCACTTCCTGGTGGCTCTGCCCCCTGACCACAGGTCAGAGCTCCCGTCCTCCTAGTCCTCCATAGAGAGCCCTTGCTTTGGCTTCCCGAAACCACATGCTCTTCCTCACTTTTGGTCTAGGAATAGTAATAGCTCAGATTTTTTAGCCTGGACTCTGGCCATATCTTTTATGACTTCTTTATACCCTGCCCACCCACACCTTGGTAAATACTTCATGAATTACACAACTATCCCAGTTTGAGTGTGTCATCTGTTTCCTGTTGGGACTCTGACCAAACCAGCCATTTTAAGGCACTTTTCCTTTATTTCACACTTTCCTGATTTAGTTGGTCCTAGACACCCATTTATCTATCTATCTATCTGTCTGTCTGTCTATCTATCCATCTATCTTGTAGTTACCGTTTTAATCTTTAGTCCATTACCGAGCTTGTAGAGTAAAAATATTTCAAGAATGAAGCAGTCTGGTATCGTCTTTGCCATCTACTAGCCATGTGGTCATAAGCAAATCACCTATTTCCTCTGAACCTTACTTTTTTATTATTTTTTTCCTTTTCTTCTGGAAAATGAGTTATATTAGATGATCTCTAAGATTATCGTCTGGTTTTATGATTCTACAATTCATAAAATAAGCAGTATATAATTTTTCAGTCTCATTGATTAACTCTAGCCCTTGCTTTTTTGTGACTTTATATGAAGACTGTTTCTTTGTGAAAATATCATCACTTTTTATATGTAAAAATTTAAGAAGAAAATAAACCTAAATGGATTCAAGATATAAAAATACCAATATAAAAACACTATAGCTTTCATAATTATGTAGCTTTGAATTTGAAATTTAAACACTAAAATTCTATCCAAAACTAGAAGCAAAAGAAGAGAGTTAAGTGTAGGTAGTTACTTATTTAATGCATATTGATTATATGTACTTTGAACCTTTAGATTGAATGCATATAATTTACTTATGTTTTCAGGCATGGGATATAGGAAGAACAGTTTCTTTAAATGTTATCGATAGAAGATTTAGCTGGCAGTTGAACTTTTCCATTTCATTTGCTTTATTATCTCTTTAATGTGAAGAAATAGTTTTTTGAAATATGTGACATTCTAAGAGGGGCAAAGAGACATCTACATCGAATGGTCAGATCTCAAGGAATATTTTGTCCATATTTAGCTTTAGATAGAAGATTGAACAATGTTATGATGGAATTTTTGGCCACTATTTCATTGGGCTTGATATTAAAATACCAAATCATAATATGAAAGTAATATTTCCAAATAACATTATGCATCTTTTTTTAGCTAGAAGGTATTTTCTTCCAAAGAAGTCAAGCAAATACACCTGTGTTATTAAAGTTTTTACTTTTGATAGCCCCAGAAAAGAAAAAAACTGTACATAGTGTATGATATTTAAATTCCATACTTGAGACAGACCCATGCCGCCATGCAATTGGCCACAGAATTCAGTTTCTGTCATGGAATTTGCCCTGTGGAGATCATCGTGCAGCTCCACTCTCATGTGGCTGACAGAGAGGCAAGGGGGGGCTTTACATTTGCTTTGCTTTGGCTCTGGCTTAGGAAAATTGCTCAGGCAATTGCTCTTTGTAGCATGTAATGCTGTTAGTTCCTACTCCACTGCTAATAGCCTCCCACCCCCAAGTAGACCACAAAAAGGATGGAAGAAAGAAAAACTACTACATCTAACCCTATTGACCCATGTATCAATGGGTGGGGGGGTAGCTTTTCAGTCCTACCTCCTCACACTGTAGATTCGAGGATGCCAGCATGGAGCCATTTACTGAGTGTTGAGCCAGGTCTTTCCCAGCATTGTGCCAACATTCTTCTCCTAATTCAAATAGATTATAAGTTTCAGGAAGAAATAAAGTGAAAACTTCAGAAAAGGTAGGAAAAGGAAGGGAGATTCTGAATGTACATTTATACATTTCATGTAATGTTTATTACACTAAATATGTGAATATGAGTATTTTGTGGTTTTTAAAAAAGATTTTATTATTTATTTGAGAGAGAGACAAAGAGAGAGCATTAGCAGAGGGAGGTGCAGAGGGAGAAGCAGGCTCCCAGCTGAGCAAGGAGCCCGATGTGGGGCTCGATCCCAGGACCCCGAGATCATGACTCGAGTGGAAGGCAGACACTCAACCATCTGAGCCACTCAGGTGCCCCTATATTTTATGTTTTTAAGAATTGAAACAAAACAAGATTCTGCTACTAGATTCAAGCTAGCAAAGTGAGGAACTGATATTAAAATTTGATCAGCTTCTTGGTGACATATGTACTATTTACAATAATCTCTTTTCGTTTTTGGTGACATGGTCACTGCATCTGGTGGAGGTCAGCATATCATGGCCACCCATAGTGTAGGTGGTGACACAGGTGTCTATGCAGTCTGAGAACATATGCTGTTTTTTTTTTTTTAATGGCATAGAGCTTTTTTTTTTTCCCCATAAGCAAAGGTTATTTACTATAAAGGTGGTATCCTTTGTAAGAGATTCAGGGAAATACCATGGAATGGATTTACTTTTATATGTAATGTATTAATATTTAAATATACATTAAAGCAGTACATTCAGTAGAACAGAAAGAAAAAGCAATTTATTCACCAGTACTAAATTTACTTCTTAATGGGCACATTGAATGCTAAGAGATAAGAAATAGGAAAAAATGCCCTGTCCACTTAGATAATTTTCACATAGACAGTGGGGTTAGAGAGATTAAGGTTTTCCTTAAAGAAATAAAGACAATACATGGAGGTTGCTTATTTTTATTGTTCATTGCAAGTCAGAATGCTCATTTAATGGAACTTAGTTTTCTTGTCAATCAGACCAGTTTGTTGGGTTTTTCCCCCTGGGACTTGACCTTATGGAAATGGTAATCTCTAAAGATTTTGTGGAGATGGAACAAAAAAGAAGTGTAAAGACTTTCATACTAAATCAGCTCATTAATCTTATAGAATAACAACAAAAAAATTGGATTTACCGTGAAAATCTGAAACCAAGTCAGTGCCTGAACAGGCCCTTAAAATTATTATTACCACAAAGAAAAACACCTTATTTGCTTTATTTTACATGAAATAAAACACTTTATTAATGTTCCATACAGGGAGACAGTCTAAATTCTTATCACCCAAAATATATATGTTCAAGGTTGCCCATTGTAAAGGGGGGTTCCTGTGATCTGGGAGCTGCCTATATACTGTACTAGACACTTCTTTTTCATCATTAAAATGTGCCAGACTGTTCACCTCAAAGATTTGGGCACTTACCAGGTTAACAGGAGGATTCCTTTTTGTTTTACTGTTTTGGTGGATTAATTATCAGAACCAGTTTTCATTAGCAAATATATAAATTTATCATAGCTTCAGACCCCTGAAAGTGATTCAGAATAAATCAGCCATGACCATTACTGCCAACTGAGACATTGGAAAGGGGCCCTGGAATAGTGTAATAAGTTGCCATTACGTGGCTGCAAGCCTGCAATTTTCCTACTGACTCTGAACCACTGCCTTGCTTAAGTAAGTATTTGCACGCAAACTCATGATAATTGATCCCCTTCTGTGTCAAGTGTCTTCATAACTTTAAAAATTAAAGATGCACAATGTCTCAAGTGGTTTGGGTAGGCAATTTTATTCCAATTTTATTATCACAATGGGTCCATAATATGCGTGGAGTGTCCTTTCTGATTAGCCATGCCTGAGCAGTTATCTACTCTATTTCTGTATTCTCCTGTTTTTCCCTCCTGTTCCTTCTCTTCCAGTCAGGCTTCCCCTCATTTTCTGAGAAACCAGAAGAGGCTGCTTGCAGAAATTAACTAGCTATTCAAATTAGTTGCCCAGAATCAGGATTGGCTAAAACAACGTGGTGTTCCCTGCTGAATCAGTTGTCTATTACACATGAACATGATTTCTTTCTCTTATTTCAGGAATTGGGGGGAAAATGTCTAGGTGATCGGGTACAAATGAAAAGTTTGCTCTAAACATTAGAATGTATTTTCTAAATGCCCTCAGTACCAAATTACAGAAAGTGAATGTTTTGTGTTGGTCTCAGCCTATCAATAGTGATGGCACTTCTTGTGCTGAGCACTGGGTGTTGTATGTAAGTGATGAATCACTAAATTCTACTCCTAAAACCAATATTACACTATATGTTAACTAACTAGAATTTAAATAAAACTTTGAAAAGAAAAAGAAAAGAGTGAAACTATTGGCTAGGAACGCCTGGGACACTCTCCTGGGCCCTTATGATTTGTGGTGAGCCCCACTGACGTTTCTCTGACCAGTGCTGTGGCTGGACTGGTTCTTGTGATTCTCCTAACTGCAAGACATGCCTCAGCAACAACCATCAGAGAACTTTGATAAAACAAGGTTTATTACTCACAGACCCTGCACAGTACATGGCCTGTTCATGGCCACACAGCAAGGTCTCAGGTAGAGAGAGAGAGAGAGAGAAAGAGAGAGCTCAAGGATCTGGAGGGGTCAAGGGAAGGATTCTTAGGGTGTTTTGGGTTTACTCTTCATTGGTGAATTTAAAACATAATAGCAGGAATTAAAACATGGGAAAGGAAAAGCAGAGTCACTCTAGCAGTCAGGTATTTAGGTCACCCAAAGCTTTCTAAGGAGAACTTGGTAAGTGGGCCTCCTGGCTCTTTATCTCATTGTGTAGCTGGCAATGTGTTTATTTGAGGTGGATGACTTTGAAGTAGATCTCTTGGCAATCAACAGTTTAATGTCAAGTACTTATATTACAATCAAAACTAATTGTCAGGCACTCACACTACAGTGAGGTAAATAGGAAAAAAAAGCTAGCTTATATAACAATGAAGTGATAAAAATTATTCTTAAGGCAAATTGTAGCACACATGCATGAGGCTATACATAAGCTGAATATAATTTAAGGAGCGAGTTATTTAGTTACAAGATCATTTTGTTTTATTTCCTTTGGGTTCATTTTTCATTCTATTTTAGTTCTATTTTCTAGTAAAGTCAGTGGTCTTGTCTTTAATTGTATAATGGGATGTATATTCATTTTATTGGTCACTTACAAAATGAAACAATAAAAATTCAAATCATCCTTTATTACAGGAACAGTTATACAAGCAGTGATAATATCCAACTTCCTTAACAAATGCATCAGGGTGATGTATTTTTAGCTGTCCTAGGGCCATTATCTCAGCCTGAATTAGGACCATTGTGTGTCACGAGAAGGTTTCCACCCAACAGTAGTTAAGAAATCCTATCTGGACTAAGTCAATAAATCAAACTCCAAAGCCTTCAAAGGAAGAATACAAATTTTGTTACAAAATGAGCAAAAAACATATGGGTGTTCATTTTATTTCACAGAAAATTGTGGTTCACTGATCTCAAAAAAAAAAAAAGGCTATGTAAATGGAATCATGAAAACTGTACTTGGGCAGGAACTTTAATCAAACTGCAAAGTTTAGAATATCCTGAAGATGACCCACCCCCACATATTTCCAAAATTGGGAGGGTTTTCTTTTATATAGTGAATTATGCCTATAAATGAAAAGGGTCTGTTCCTTTGCAGCACATGCAGAAATCAGTGGAAGAATTTGAAAAATCAGACCCATACTTGAGATCACCAGGAGTCCGTCATTAGTTACAGAAGCCCAAGCCTGCCTTCTTTGATTTGTTGCAGTGTGAACCATTGGTTCATTCATGATACTCTCCTGCCATTAAAGTCCTTTAAAGAACTTGTCTTTTGTGGTGATCTGATTGACAACTGTTCAATAAATCTTCAAAAAGGTTTTTCATGATATTATAGATATTGGTTATTACCTCTAAAACTTGTCTTTTCCAGTTAAATATAAATTGCTTCCTCTAAGTTTACTCGTTTTATTCTGTCTAATTTCTAGTCTCCCATCCCCATTGAGGGATGTGAAATCTAAGTATGAATTTAATTTTTGTCAAATTCTGCCATTTGATTACTTCCTGGCTTCATGGACAAGAAGTCAAGTTCACAATGAGTGGTGGCTTATTGTATGAATTTGGTGATAAACACTTGACTTTGGTGCCCAAGATTGCTCATGTAAAATACTCTTGTTATGTTCAGAGAGATGGAGTGAAACAAAGAGCAATGGAATAAAATGTTCATGTTCATGTTGTGTTAAAAAAAAAGTATTTTCCATTTTAACTGCTGATTAAACAAGACATACTAGTTTTTAAAATTATAAATGTTTGTGATATAGTATTAGAAAACAGGTGTTTATTACCTTAAATTACCTACTGCAAATTTTCTTATTCACTTCTACCTTGTTTCCCCTAAATGATCAAGTTCTTATCAGCCTCCTATGAGTTTCATTAAGCTAAGTATATCATAAGCAATAAACTAGAGAGATTCATTAAATTGAATCTCTACTCAGCCATTAAGCAGATATGGCTTCTCTAGACTGTCTTGTTTGCAGCTAACCCCATGTAACTATTAAGAACTTCAAATGTGGATTGTGTGATTAAAAAACTGAATTTTTAATTTTATTTGATTTTAATTAATTCTAATTTCAAAATTGATATTTTATTCACTTAGTGAAATATTATTTTGTTGGGAAAACTTGGGTATGTGAATCTATTTTTTCAGCTGTATTTTGTTAAACCTAAATACATACTAAGTATTGCTGATGAATATATAGTGTCTGGAAAGAGATGCTTTGTAAGTTTATAATACATTTCAGATTTCAAAGATTTGCTATTATTAAAAGAAAATTTCAGATTTAGTTGGCTTTTATTTAGTGACTCATGAATTGGGAAGCATCCAGTCTAGATAAGAGAGGAGCTTCAAAGAGTTGAACAAACAGAGGGTCTTATAGACTGAAGTGAGCCAGAAACAAGTTATACTGGGCATTGCTTATTTGGAGCAAAAGGAAGTCTTGAAGTTGGTCAGGTAATTTGTGCTGAGTAAGCAAGTGCTGATTGGTTGACTTAGGCCTTCCTTTTCTGAGAGCTGATCATAAAAACTTTAAGTTTTAATTTGCTGTTGAGGGGCTTAGCATGAGCTGCTCCATGTTGGTCCTAGTCTGGGTATTTTAACAGCATGAAAAAAAAATGTAGAATATTTGTTAAAAATTTATTTCATATCAGTTAAATGTTGAAATGACCATATTTTACTATTTTATTTATTTTAACTATTTATTTATTTATTTTAGGGGGGAGGGGCAGAGGGAGAGGGAGAGAGAGTCGTAAGGAGACTGTGCTGAGCATGGAGCCTGAAGCAGGGCTCAATCTCTTGACCC
The DNA here is from genome assembly GCF_002007445.2 of Ailuropoda melanoleuca. NCBI lineage: Eukaryota > Metazoa > Chordata > Mammalia > Carnivora > Ursidae > Ailuropoda > Ailuropoda melanoleuca. The sequence goes on from NC_048218.1 coordinate 38,717,624, forward strand.
TGAGATCATGACCTGAGTTGGAACCAAGAGTTGGATGCTTAACTGACTGTGTCACCCAGGTGCTCCGACAATAGTTTAGAAAGATTGGGTTAAATAAAGTATATTATTATTATTTTAATTTTAATGTATTATTTTAATTTAACTTAATAATAATGCATATTATTATTTTAATAATATATATTAATTTAATTTTAATGTATTATTTTAAATTTAATGTAATTTTAACATTTTAATTTTAATTTAAATTTTTAAATAAAATTTTTATTTAAATTTTAGTTAGCATACAGTGCAATATTGGTTTCTGGAGTAGAATTCAGATTTGTTACTTACATACAACACCCAGTGCTTGTCACAGGTGCCCTCTTTAATACCCATTACCCATCTAGCCCATTCCCCACCCACCTAGCTTCATCAACCCTCAGTTTGTTTTCTTTTGTTAAGAGTCTTTTATGGTTTGTTTCCCTCTCTCCTTTTTTCCCTCCCTTTCCATATATTCATCTGTTTTCTTTCTTAAATTCCACATATGAGTGAGATCATATGGTATTTGTCTTTCTCTGCTTGACTTATTTCACTTGGCTTAATACACTCTAGCTCCATCCACATCATTGCAAATGGCAAGATTTCATTTTTTTTGATGGCTGAGTAATATTCCAATGCATACCTATACCACATCTTCTTTATCCATTCATCAGTAAATGGGCATTTGGACTCTCCATAGTTTCACTATTGTTGATAATCCTGTTATAAACATCAGGGTGCATGTACCCCTTTAAATCTGTATTTTTGTATCCTTTAGGTAAATACCTAGTAGTGCAATTGCTGGATGGTAGGGTATTTCTATTTTTAACTTTTTGGGGATCCTCCATACTGTTCTCCAGAGTGGCTGCCCCAGGTTGCATTCCCACAAACAGTGCAAGAGGGTTCCCCTTTCTCCACATCCTTTCCAACCCCTGTTGTTTCTTGTGTTGTTAATTTTAGCCATTCTGATAGGTGTGAGGTGATATCTCATTGTGGTTTTGATTTGTATTCCCTGTTGATGAATGATGTTGAGCCTCTTGTCATGTGTCTGTCAGTCATCTGGATGTCTTCTTTGGAAAAGTGTCTATTTATGTTTTCTGCCCATTTCTTAACTGGATTATTTGTTTTTTGGGTGTTGAGTTTGATAAATTTTTTATAGATTTTGGATACTAACCCTTTACCAGATATGTCATTTGCAAGTATCTTTTCCCATTCTGTAGGCTGCCTTTTAATTTTGTTGATTGTTTCCTTCTCTGTGCAGAAGATTTTTATCTTGGTGAAATTTATTTTTGCTTTTGTTTCCCTTGCCTCCGGCAATGTGTCTAGTAAGAAGTTGCTATGGCCAAGGTCAAAGAGGTTTCTGCCTGAGTTGTCCTCTAGGATTTTGGTGGTTTCCTGTCTCACATTTAGGTCTTTCATCCATTTTGAATTTAGTTTTGGCTATGGTATAAGAAGGTGGTCCAGTTTCACTCTTCTGCATGTAGCTGTCCAGTTTTCCTGATGCATTTGTTGAAGAGACTTTTTTCCATCAGATATTCTTTCCTGCTTTGTCGAAGATTAGTTGACCATATAGTTGTGGGTCCATTTCTGGGTTCTGTATTTTGTTTCATTGATTTATGTGTCTGTTTTTGTGCTAGTACCATGTTGTCTTAATGACTATAGCTTTGTAATATAGTATGAAATCCGGAATTGTGATACCTTCAGTTCTGTTTTTCTTCTTTAGAATTTCTTTGGCTATTCAGTCTTTTATGACTCCATACAAATTTTAGGATTGTTTGTTCTAGCTCTGTGAAAAATGCTGGTGGTATTTTGATAGGGATTGCATTAATTGTGTGGATTGCTTTGGGTAGTATAGACTTTTTTTTTAGGTTCATTTATTTATTTTAGAGAGAGAGAGAGTGAGAGAGCATGGTGGGGGGAGGGGAAAAGGGAGAGGGAGAAGGAGAGAAGTAGACTCCCTGCTGAGCATGGAGCCTGACTTCTGGCTCAATCTCACCAGCCCAAGATCTTGACCTGAGCTGAAATCAAGGCTCACAATGGATTTTCCATTGTGAATAAAATTAAAGAGCAACAGTTCAGTATGTTGTGGAGTCAGTTCTTATCTTCTCTAGGGGGGGAAGTTCTCTTGCTCATTCCCTAGAATTGGATGGCATTCGGGTCATCCTCTGAACATTTATTTCTCTTCTAGAGAAAAGGCTAACCTTGTGTTTATGATTGGATCAAGGATACTTGCTTATCTTATGACATGGTCTTTATCTTTCTCTCCTTAGAGAAATACATTGTCTTTATTTGTGTTTTGTGGTAAGTTTCAGTATTGGAAAATATTTAAGTATGCTTAGTACAATTTCAGGATGCAAATCTGCTTTTTCAGTTGTAAATTTATGAAATCTATATGGCTGAGAGTGGGGATCGGAGTACATGGTTTGTCATTTTTCGGCCACCTATGGTAGGATGGATGGATTAAACTACTACTTTTCAATGGTTGGAGAAATAGGTATCCCTATTTTGGCTTTTGGTCTAAGCTAAACTTTTTAAAAAATAAACTTTAAATTAATACTTTTTATTGTGATAAAATCAACATATAATATTTTGTAAGTTTAAGGTGTACAACATGTTGATTTGATACACTTATATATTGCAATATGATTACCGTCGTAGCGTTAGCTAACACCTCAATCATGTTGAATAGCTATTTATTTATTTTTTTTTCTGATGAGAACCTTTAAGATCTAGTTTCTTAAAAACTTTCAGGTATATATTTCTTAATCTAGTCTCCTGGGGAATCTTTTGGGTAATAAAGCTGATAGTGTATTAATCCTAATTTGCCTTGTGTGACTTTAATTTACTTCAATTTAGCAGGCACTGACTAATGATCTAATGCATTGGGAAATATGCCTAATCTAGATATGCTCTTGTCAGATATGTTCGACCTAAACTTAATGCTGGGAAAACAATGAGATACATCTAGAAAGTGGGATGTTCTACAGGTTGACTGACCTGGACTATTTGAGTAGTTAATATCACAAGTGACCAAGGAAGGAGCATATAGCTCTTGTAGATTGAGAGAACTAAAGAGACATAATAGTGAAATGCTATGAACCACTGGATTTTGAAAACGTATTTTAAGATAATTGAGAATATTTGTGTACGGATATTGGATAACACTATTGTTAACTTTTTTGGTGTGGTAATGATATGGTTTCATAGGAAATAATGTTCCACGTTTTGGGAGATGCATGCTGAAGTATTTAGGTGTGAAATTTCATGATGTCTGCAATCTACTTTGGGAAGTTTGGCAAAAGACGTGTGTATGTGGGGGGGCACATACACACACACATGCATGCGCACGTGTGGGAGAGAGAGAGAGAGATACATAGAAAGTAGATATAGAAGAATGTTAACAGCTGGTAAATCATTCAGATTTTTCTGTATTTTCAATGCTTTTTTTTAAACTCACAGTGGATTTAACATTTTTCAAAATAAATTTTGATACATAAACATTTTTATGTATATGTCGCATAGGGAATAAGAAACGTGATTAATTGATATTCCTAAACCCCCCACATAGGAGTGACAGATATTTGCAACGTATATAACAAATGGCTAATAAAACTAATTTGTAAGAAAATTTTAAGATCAATAAGGAAAGAACCTTTTTAGAAGAAAAATGGTTAACATAAATAGGTTATCAACAGAGGAATAAAGACAAATGACCAGTAGACTTACGAAATGTTTATCACTGATAATCAAAGGCAGGAACCTAAATACAATACCAAGGTAGAGATTTTCTCTCTCATTTAATAAAATATTTTAAAATTATAAAAAGACAGTCCAAGGCAACAAGTACTTCCAATCTGTTGGTAAAAGTACAAAGTATTGAGAAAACTATTTGTAAATTTGAGTAGAATAGCCTAAGAAAATCAGAAATATCCATGAAGTATCTACAAAGATTTTTAAAAGTAAGATTTTTTAAAGGCAGAGTTATAGATTCTGGATTCTGTTTCCTCATATTTAGAATAGAAAGTATTTTTTAAAAAGATTTTATTTCTTTGAGAGAGAGAGAATGGGAGAGGAGAGAGCATGAGAGGGGTAAGGATCAGAGGGAGTAGACTCCCTGCTGAGCAGGGAGCCTGATGCGGGACTTGAGCCTGGGACTCGAGTCTGGGACTCCAGGATCGTGACCTGAGCCAAAGGCAGTTGCTTAACCAACTGAGCCATACAGGTGCCCTAGAATAGAAAGCATTTTAAGTGCCTGCCTCTTGGTGAAGTTACAGATATTCAATGAAATAACTGTAAATTAAGAGGATTAAACAAGATGATAAACACATAGTAAATGACAGTACAGTATTCAAATAGAAATGACCAACACAGAGACCCAATGAGGGGATTATGTAAATAAATTATGTAATTTTTATACAACTTGAAAGAATGGATTTATTGAAATTGTGTTCAAAGATTTTTAGTTGAGTTTTTAAAAGAAAAAGTCATGTGGGGTGCCTGGGTGCCTCAGTCAGTTGAGCATCTGATTCTTGATTTCAGCTCAGGTCATGGTCTCAGGATTGTGAGATTGAGCCCTGTGTTGGGCTCTATGCTCAACTTGGAGTCTGCTTGACATTGTCTCTCTCCCTCTGCTCCTTAGTGCTCCCCCCGCCCCTGCTCTCTCTAAATAAATACAATCTTTAAAAAAAGAAAAAGTCATATGAACCCTCCAAAAAAGTGTTTAGTATGATCTTAATTTTATTAAAAAAATACATAAATACTTGAATTCATACCCATGTAAAAGCGTAGAAGGCCATATAACAGCAGTTATTTAATGGTAGAATTATGGATAGTGTTAATTTTTTTCTTTTTCTCTAAATTTTTCACAATCGTTCCATTTACTGATGTAAAAAAAACCCAGCAACAACATTACAACATTTTTCTTTGAAAATGGAATATGATTTCTAATTCCCAGTCTAGATTAAAAAGATAAAATTGATAAGGAAGATGAGCTCCAGATACCAGTATAGTAGGAGTTTAGCATCGTGCGAAGTGTCTTTCTATTGTTTTGAAGTACTCTACAGAGTAAACACAATAAGGATGGTGTCATATTTTATTAGAAATATAGTGGTGTGGTAGAATCAGATTGATTTGAGTAAAAACTGATTCTGATGTCTATCATGGTATAGTTTGCGGAAATTTTATTAACATTTCTGAATTTCCCTTTTCCCATTTGCAAACTGAGAATAATATTACCTAAGTAAGAGTAGTGTTATCTTTTAAATGAAATAATGAAAGTGGGGAAGGAGTGGGAAAGATAGCGAGAAACCAACGTTTGTCCAACATCCACTACTCTCAACTTTCAGCTATTCAGTTGACATGCATAGTCTCATAGTCCTCACAGACCAGGGAGGTGCTTGAAAAGTTCATCTGACTTCAAGGGACACGCTCATACAGCTTGCTTTACAAGCCGTAACTCCAGATCCTGGAGATATAATGTTTCCTTTATCTTATAGCCTGAAGTGAACTGCCTTGGCAGGTATGATGACCTCGGAGTCTAACATTTTCCCATTAGACCTTAAGTTCCACTGAGATGCCTAAATGTGAATCTGTGCCAAAATTCAGAAACATAGAAGCCAAGGTTAGCCTTATTGCTCTCCAGAAGGCTTGGATGAAATAGGGTGACAGAGGGAGGCTTCAGCCAGACACAGAGGAATGGAACTTCGAGGGATTCGAGAAACTGCCGCTTGCATTTGCACTTGGTTTATATATAGCTTTTGCATCTTCCTAGTGAATCAGATTGTTCCCTGTAGACTCTCAGGCTTGAGTTCAGTGAATAGCTGAGATAAGGAGACTGGATAGATTCTCAAACCTCAGATAACCAGATCAAGATAGCATTAAAATTAAGAGACAGAGAGAGATCAGTAATACCTTGTCATAGCTTTGAGGCTGGGTGGAAATTATTATAATTCTTTTCTCCTGAGACACTTGCTATATACCATATCGCTGAATCCTAGACATTTATCACCCTTCACACATTTACTCCTTGTAGGCACCTTCTGGGTATGGAGGGAATAATGGTCAGTTTAAGACAACGTAACTGTAAATCTAACCCATTAATTTACTTCTTTTCAAGAAAAGTTCTTGGCAATTCAAATTGCTTGATTAAAAAGCCATAATGTTATCATTCAAAATAAAAGCAGCTTTTTTTTTTTTTGTTTGCTGTATTTGCGAATTAGGTAGGATTTCTCCTTTTTAATTGCCCATGCTAACAGTTTTTAGTATATGGGCTCATATGGAATAATACAGCATGAAAATAATGTAGAGCACCACAAGTGTCTTTCTGAATACTCCCCAGTTTACTGCATTATTAAATATTACATAATATTTAATATCAGTGTCCTTTATCTCAAATATTTTTTTCTCGCAAACAGGATCAAAATTAAGTGATATTATTTAAGATTATTAGACACAGATTATAGAATATCTTTTTTTTTTAAACATAATAAAAAAAAAACCTAAAGAAGACCTGCCCTTCATTTACATACTTCACTGATTGAAGCACGGGGAAAATGTGATGACAGAAAAGTAGGGAGGCAATGTAGTTTATTTACACAATAAATAGTCACATTTGTTGGTATTTAACATTTGCTTTTTTACTGCCTCTGCGCTCTGAGATAAAGATTTGAGCTTGTACTTTATTCTTGGTTGTCTGGCCCCAGCAGAAGGTTGCCTGGGAACTGGAAGAGTAAGCATTTAAAAACCCAAATATTTAATTACCTCTCCTGAATTAGTTCAGAAGGTAGTCTATTGTACAGAGAAACAAGAGTGCTTCTTCTTGGCCTGGTGCTTGGTGTTGCATCTGAGAAGGAATGTTTGCTACTCCCTCCATAGGATAGGGAGCAAGTCGAGAACTTATCAGCTTTGTATCATCTTCCATTTGTAGCTCTATTATTTTTTAAAAAATGGAGAAATCCCACATTGGATGTACGAAGAGTCAACTATAATAGGCATGCTGTATAAGGTGGTATATTTTTCATTCAGATCTGATTGTTCATTCTATTTTATACTGATCTCAACTTTGCTTCCATGTAACTACTGCACATTGGTCCTGGTTCTCCCTGAAGCAACATAAAAGAGACCTTGTTCCTTTCCACACTGTAGCTCTTGCCTATTAGACATCTCCTATGATCCATGAAGGCCCGTGTTAGACCCTGTGATATTTTGACGTCTAGTGCTTTTATTAAAACAATTAAGTATTTATACATCTGTGTTGTAATAGAGGGTATGCTATTCTTTCTTAAAGATCAAGGACTAGCCCTATTGGAGACCTAAAAGAAAACATGTGAAAAGTTTTCAAATTTATAATATTTTATCACAGCATCTTTGTGATACTGTAAAGAATTTGGGAATAGGTAAAAATGTGATTATATACTTTAAAAATGTGAAAAATTATGACAATAGTAGATTTTATATACATGCACTTGTAAGGAAATCTCTTGATCAAACTGAATAATAAAATATATATTTTCTAGAGCATTAGAATTCTTACGAAATCAGAATTCATTGGTAATTCCTTTGGAATGTGTGAGAGGGTACATGTCACTGGGATGACGAGAGGTGTTTTGATGAAAGCCAGTGGAATAATCCTAAGAATTTCATTTTAAAAGAAAGGAAAAACACCATGGTGTAGTTAACATATTGCATGCCTGTTGATATCTTATTCTAAAGTACTCGCCCCACAGGAGTAATTTTGGTAATTAGGACTGTCATTATGCTACTGCTGACAACTTCCAAATGTCTCCGGGAGCTAAGGGCTATGTGTGCGTGCTCGTGCACGCATGTGCCCATTAGTGTACCTTTATCCCCTAGTTTTCAGCAACATTTAGTGTGGCATAAATCAGATTTTACTCATTACAATCAGCTGCAGTCAATGAGGGAGGGTGAGGGGAAAGGAAGGTAGAATTCTAGGATTAATGTTATTTGAAATTAGGCATTTTGTTCATTATTACTGTTTCTTTGTGCTTTAAACTATCTTCTCTTGAATGTGGAGAAAACAGTAGCAAGGAGAACTTTTATAAATCCCTTTAATAAAACAAACACCAACAAGAAATCTTTTGCCTTAAGTGTCAAGTCTTGTTTGATGTTCCTTTTAGAGCAGTTGAAAGGATGTTCTGAGATCCAAAAGGCTCTGTATAGGCATTATGCAGAATCAAGGCAGAGAGAAAAAAGACATGCATTTATCTCTGACACTCACAGTGCATCAGAAACACCTGGGAAAATATTCTAAAAATACTGATCATTCCCAGGCCCTCCCCAGAAAAATTATTGTTTTATTAGTCTGAGATGGGGCTTGGGCATTGGTATATTTTATATCTCCCTATATGATGTTAATGTGTAGCTAGGAATTGGAACAACTAGTCTATTTTAGAACATCAGAAACATAAAACTTTTACTTGGCAGCTTCCACACTTGAATTAGGCACTTCCGTGGAGATACATCTCACTGTCTCTAACTCGTTGTGATGCTTTATTTACATCCAAAAAATATGGTTGTTGGTTAATAAATGGTTAGCTTAATACTATACCCATATATCTTATGTCTGGCTATCACTTCCGAATAAGACTGAATGGCCAGTCTGCCTTGCCAGTGCTACCACTCTGCCATTCCCACAGGTAGGCATTTGTAATTGTCCTTGATCGCCAATTAGCCTACATAAAGCATCATAATCTCCCTCAATGTTGCTCTTAAGGCAGCCATGACTAATGACTAAGAATTGTTCTGTGATATTAAAACTATTTACCACTTCTGGGGCGCCTGGGTGGCACAGCGGTTAAGCGTCTGCCTTCAGCTCAGGGCGTGATCCCGGCGTTATGGGATCGAGCCCCACATCAGGCTCCTCCACTATGAGCCTGCTTCTTCCTCTCCCACTCCCCCTGCTTGTGTTCCCTCTCTCGCTGGCTGTCTCTGTCTCTGTAGAATAAAAAAAAAAAACAAAAAAAACAAAAAAAAACTATTTACCACTTCTGTACAAAAGTTAAGCACTAGGCATTTCTTTGGAAAGACATTTGAAATGAGATTTATAAAAGTTAAATGTTCACTGATTAAGGTATATATAGTAATAAGCTGTATTTTCATTATGTATTATGAAATGAATGGGGATAAACATTCATAAAATTTTACAGCCAAAAAAATGTTGAATCCTGAGTAGATTCTCTCATGAGATGATATAGATAATTTAGAGGGAGAGAGAAGTGCAAAATTCTGGAGAAGCCTGGTAAATATTTAAGTGCATTCAGTGCCCAGAGTAAGAGCTCTGTAAGGAAATGTATGTTACTTGGCTTATGACATGTGAGTATATTAGAGATAGGAAAGGATGAGTTAGGAAGAATGCAGCATGACTTGGTAGGGGCCAGTGAAACAAATATTTGTTTGTTCCAATCTGCAACGATCTTTTGTTGATATATGTGGGATCCATCTCATATAATAGGAGTGGGAGAGAGCACAAAAATCATAAACAAAACATCTGACACAAAGATTACAGTATTTTAAATAAAAATTGTAATTAAAACTCCAAAATTTAAACATAAGGAAATTTATTTAAAGAGAACATATGCAGGGGAAATTTGTACAGGGTACATTTGGAACTTATTTTATTCATCATGTCTTTTTTCCCTCTCTTGTCTCAGAAGAGAGATGCCTTAGCTCCTTTTTTCACTTTCTTCCTATTAGATTGGCTTGTGTACTGTTCTTCATTTTTCCATAACTGATTTCCTTAATGAGTAAAAAAAACCCTGTTTATGACTGTACTCAGAGTCACTGTGTCCACATCCTGGTTCCTTCTTTCAACCTTGAAGTTTATATATATGTAGGGAGCCTTGCTGTAAGTCTGTCTAGTACCCTCATTCCACAAAGCAGAACTGCCTCCTAAGTCTGTCTAGTACCCTCATTCCACAAAGCAGAACTGCCTCCATATATAGCAACAGTTGTCTTGCTACAATTAAAGCTTCTCTTTAGTATGATTTTATTTCATGTTTTCAGTACTTTAAAATTATTTTTATTTTACAGAAACACAGCACTTTCCTCCTGTCAAGAAACAACTCCACCAACATATACGACTCCAAAAAGTCATCTGGATTTGCCCCTAGCAGTGTTGTAAGCTTGCTTTTGAGGACAACTTTGAACAGAAACCATCCTAGAAACAATTTTATTGAAAGGGTCTGTATGTTTTTCTTAGAAAAAAATGTAATAATTATTTTGGCAGAATTTAAAGCCTAGATGTAATAGCATAACTGTAAGAATTCATGAGCTATTTAATTCCTCAATTAGCAAAATCGTCTCTCTTTCTGTATCTGACAGCATATATGTCTCTGTATTCGTTTTTAGAGTTTTTTCTTAATATTTCTTTGTATGTTTGAGTATGTGTCTACGTATGTATGTTTATTCTACATGGCTCTCCATGGGTTAGCTTTTGACATATTATAAGGAACTTTCTGTCTATTTGTATCTGCATATTTGGCAACATGGGTTCTTTAATGGACAGAGAACTCATTTTTCTTTTTATCTTCCTGTATGTTCATCTATCTGACTCTTCTTTCATTTCTCTTTCCTCGTGTCATCTTTTTTCCCTCCTCCCTTTTACTTTATGTGTATCTTTATTTGTCCAATTGAAGTATCCTTAAATTTTTGTTCTTAAACTGAAACATGGATGTTTTGGGTGGTTTTCTCTTAAAACAACAAACAAACAAACACCAAGCTAATTCCCTGCTCCTCTTCTATAAGACAATTTCAATTTAGTTGCCTTTTTCTTTTCTTTTTTTAAAGATATTGTTTATTTTGAGAGAGAGAGAGATAGGACGACAGAGGAGGGGGGACGGGCCGAGGGAGAGGGAGTAAGAGAGAGAGAAACTCTAGCAGACTCCCTGCTGAGCATGGAGCCTGATGTGGGGCTTGATCTCATGACCCTGAGACCATGAACTGAACCAAAATCAAGAGTCAGACGCTCAACTGGCTGAGCCACCCAGGTGCCCCAGTTGCCCTTTTCTTTTATGGCTTTAATGAATTTTTTTTTTTTTTACTGAGAAAGAAAATAAAGATTTTTCCACATTTTTCCTGAATGCAGGCAAGAAAGGCATCCTAGCAGGCTAACAGACCCCTGCAGGGTCTTGCCAGTCACACATTTGAAAAGTTAGCATTTCTGACCTTTGTTCCTTTCAAATTAAAGATCTTTCCAACTTATGATGGCATTGGGTCCCAATAAACCGTTCGTAAGGTGAAAATATTATGAGTTGAAAATGCATTTAATACACCTAACCTATTGAACATCTTAGTCTAGCCTGATTTAAATGTGCTCAGAACACTTACATGAGACTATGGTTGGGCAAAAGCATTAACACAAAGCCTATTTTATAAAAAGCATTGAATATCTCTTGTAACTTACTGAATACTCTACCGAAAGTGAAAAGCAAAATGGTTGTCTGGGTACAGAGTGGTTGTAGGTGTATTGGCTGTTTACCCTTGTGATCGTGTGGCTCACTGGGAGCTGTAGCTTGCTGCTGCTGGCCCTGACCCCACATCACTGGGAGAGTATTTTATTGCATATCACTAGTCTAGGAAAAGACCAAAATTCAAAATCGGAAATATTTTCAGTATATTCTCCTGAATGTATATCACTTTTGCACCATTATAAAGTCAACAATTTTAAGTCAAGCCATTGTAAGTCAGGGACCATCTGTACAAGCTTTGACAAACAACTTTTATTAGGCCTTTTTTCTATAAGCAGCATTTATAATGTCTTAGATCCATTTAAAGTAATTTTGAAAACAACAAAACAAAATATAATACAACTCATGTTCCATCTATCTTTGCACCGCTAGGACAGAAATGAATTTAGTTCTGACTAGTAGAACCAGATAATCAGTTCAGAGAGTAAACTCCACGATGGCAGGTGATCATGTCTGTTGGTTTACTGCTTATTATTTGTGTCTAGCACTTACTGCCTCAAACTCAAGTAGATACTTAATAATTATTGGTTGGACAGATTCAAACATTTAGAAAGCAATTTTCTCTTTAATCTTCAATATATCAATAGAAGAATCCTAGAAATGGGATAATTAAACTTAATTCTAATACTTGTGGTCTAAAATAATTGTGGATAATATCTTAGTTTTCTATTTTGGGGTCTTTAGTTTATTACAAAATGATATCAGATAAGAGGAGGCACATATGACTATGTTTTCACCTTTTCTGACAGAACAGTCTTATTAATTTGGAAAACTCTTGGATAATATGTGTTTATTTTCATTCTTCTAATGAAAACAAAATATTTTAACAAATTACAAGAAGCCGTGGTGAGCAGGGGTTCCTTGTCTCACCTCCATATAGAGTTTATTTCTCTTTTATAGAAATAAATTCTATCACCATTAAAACACTTTGACATAGACTTATTTCCTGTAATATTTTCCTTTTATGATCTTTTCTCTCTTGATTCTTTTGCACTGGAAATAAGAATGAGATTTCACACTAATGTTTTACTTTTCTGAAAAAAATAGCTATTAAACAAGAAAATTTTATTTTGAAATAATCCATTTAACCTCTCCTCCTTCCAGCACATGAAGAGGCTTGAGGAGTGTCTGTGATATTCTCTAAACATTGAATACATGCAGGGGTGCAACTCAGAGTTTAAAAAAAAAAAACACTGTTTTTTGGGTTTTTTATGTGTTATGTTTAGATTTTTGGTTTTGTGCCCCAAGCTGAGCAATCCTAAAACTATTGATACATTGATAGATTGATGAACATCTTCATATATTTACTTTTTCATTCATTGTCCCTATGCAGTAGATACTGTAACGTTCACAGAAAATATAAACATAACAACATGATTGATGTTTGTATAGGCAGGTTATTGAAAGTGCCTCTCTATGTAAAAGATCAGGAGAAAGAGAGACTGACAGGTACCCCCTTGTCTCCTCCCTGTTGATTTGGCCTCTTCACAAGTTGTAATACAGTAATATTTAGGTTTCAAGAAATTAGAAGATTCTTTCATCTCATGGCACAGACTTGAGAATTTATATGGCAGGCAGATCCGGGAACTCTGTTCGGCAGCAAGGAGGAGATGAAATGGACCCTGGCAACTGAATGGGTCCTTACAGCCCAGGAGAATCCCATTTTATAGGTAAGGGATCTTAGATACCTAAGAAATGAAGAAAACCTGACCAAGTTTCAGTGCTCTCTTTACCTGGCACTCTTTGTTTGCTGTCCCCTAAAGACATTATGTTTTACATGCCACTCTTAGAAAAGAGGCAGTTTACTTACATAGAGGGTGAATGTTTTCCCCAGAATGTAGAAGGTAGTGTCACAATTACCCTCTTACTGGGATATTTCTCTTAAGTGAATTTTAACCTTACCAACATCTTGGTGAAGCTGCAATTGATCGTTTTAAAATTTTCTCTCCTCTTTTTTTTTTTTTCCTACTACCCCGGCTTCCTTCCCATCCTTGTTCCTCACGCTTCCTCCTGGATACCTTTAAATTGTTCTATTGTCTGACTAGTCATGGTGATATACTTGTAGATTATAATAGACAACTCAGTGCTGGGAAGACTGTCTTATCTTCAGAAATCATAGTGCATGAGGGATGCATAAGCTTATGTAGTAGACGTGTGTTATAACAGTAATAAAATAATTTTATACATCTAGTAATAAAAATAATTTTATATGTCCATTTGACCCCTTATACTTTGGACATGTTAAGTGAGAACGTTTTTGTTAGAATAATCTTTGAGGAGGGGAGGCAGCAAAGTCAGCTCTAGCTGCTATAGAAGGAGCCTAGATTTCACAGGGCACTGAGAGAGACCCTCTCTTTAGAATGGAGAAGAAAAAACCAGGGGAGAGAAAAACTCTTTCTATAGATTTTGACTTTAAATTTACAATGGGAAATAAGAAAGAGTTGTTTTTATAGGGACTGCATTGAACTGATAGATCAATTGGAGGGAATTGCCGTCTTGAAGATAATAGATATTGAGTCTTTCAATCCATGAGCATAAAATGTGTCCTCATTTATTTTAGTCTTGAATTTTCCAAAGCTTTGTACTTCTAAGTGTACAATTTTTACCCATTTCCTGTTGAATTGATCTCTACATGCTTTATTCTTTTTTGATGCTATTGCTAAAAGAATTGTTTCTTGATTTCATTTTCTGATCATTGCTAGAATATAGAAATAGGATTGATTTTTATATTGATCTTATATCCTGTATACTCACTAAGCTTATTAGTTCTAGTAGTTTATTATGAATTCCTTGGGATATCTATGTACAGGTTTATATCTTCGGTGAGTAAAGACAGTTTTCCTGTTTCCCTCACAATCTGAATGCCATTTATTTTTTGTTTATTTACAGCACAGCTAGTGTTGGAGAGATTTATTTTTGTGGATTCCTATTTATCTATCACAATAAAACATTAAGTTAATTCTGGGAGGGACTTTCTAGTTCTCAGAATTTGAAATGGGGGTTGGACTCAAAATTTTGTTAGGTCAGCACACCATTTATATTCCACATAAACTTAAGAGAAATTTTCATTTCCCTGTGGGACATCCCATGAACATTTTAAGGGTTCTCTTGTCATTGATTTTTATTTTCCACCTCCACCAAATTCTTGATTTTTGCTACTATTTTGGAATTTTTACTTTATGCCTTATATTCTGCCTATTCACTGTTCCCTTGGCCAAATTAACTGTAAAATGAATTTTTCATGTATTAGAATTTTATTTATTGTAGAGGATTTTATTCTCAGGGAAAAGTATTACATACATAATTCACAGGTAAAAAAAACAAATAAGGAAATTTAAAATCATGTATTAGAATCTTTGTTATTGACATCTCTTTGGCTATTTAATATAGGGGACTTCTCATTGGCTTTATTAATGTACATGGGCCTGGCTACTATCACCATTGTGATGGCTCTTCTCTCCTTATGTCAACTCTGATATATTTGCTTAACTCTTCCTTTAAATTCTTACTCATCTGTTATGCAGAGAATTTCAGCTCTTACTTGTCCCTACTTCCAAACTTAGTTCCAGGCCTAACTTTTGCTATGGAATTACCTTCAAGTTTAGTTAAATGGATGTCTGTTTGCTGAGTTCATAATCCTTGCAAGAAGGTTATGCTCTGAAATATCTTTTTCTGTCTAAATTGCCATAACATTTTGGACTATGTGTTCATGTGGCATAGTCCATAGGAATAACCTTGGTGAGCTTTCTGTACACTGTTGATGAGCCTGAATTAAGGTCTTCTGTTAGGGAGATGACTTCACTGTCAGATATAATATGATCTTGTACAAAGTTAATATTTTACTCTTCCCGAAGGCTTCTAAGGGCAACTCAAAAAGGACATTGTACTTGACGGACACATTTAAAAAAAAAAAAACACTAAAAATTTCAACTTTAATGATAAGTGCTTTAAAGAATAACAATATAGTGGTGTGTCAGAACATCACTGGGCGAACTTCCATCATTTGCTTAATATCATTGTCCCAAAGTATGCACATTTCTGTCACTGGCTTTTACATGGATAGATGCCTGTGTCTTTAAAAGTCACTCATCAAGTGTTAATATTTATATTTGAACTCTTCTCAGTAAGGAATGTGCAATTATTGGACCACGGCTTCCTGGATTTTAGTGTATGAAAAAGTAATGTTTACTAGTTTACCAGTTATACCTTCATGAGTTACTTATTTCCAGCCATAATCTTTAACAAAACATTTTTTCTGCATGTGAAGATTCTGTAACATAAAGAAGTGTAATGATGTAAGCTTTTAAGGAGCAAGTTATACAGGAGATGGAGAATTGAAAATATTTCCAGCTTAAAGAATGAATACCTAAAGAGGTAGACATAAATGCGGATTATTGAGTTGCGAATGTGTGTTATAGTTTTAATTACTTTTTAGGATAAATCTAAAGAGACAGCAGAAACCTTTGAAAAAATCTTTATACAGAGAAGCACATCATTAACATTTCTCTTCAGAGATGTTACTTTAGTTATTTCCAGAATCATAACTAAGAAAAATTATATACCACATAATCATAATAAAAAATCACATTTTCTGCAGATTAGCAATAGCTGTATTAAAACATACATGACAAAGTTTATTTGCTTTCAGAAATACTGTGTAAATGCTGTTTAAATCAAATTTAAATTTGATTTAATTAATCAAATTAGCTCTCTGTGGCATTTAATATTCTGACTAATCAGTGCTGCTTTTTTCTTTTTTTGCATCAAGATGGATTAAAAGTAAACCAAGATATGCTCTTCTTTATTTCCAGATATTAAGATAGTTCCAAACCTCAATAAATAATAAAAATACATAGATGTAATTAATGTGTTATACTTTGAACCTTTAAATTTTAATTTTTGGAATTAGATTCGGCCACTTATATCACCATTATCCTATCCTAAATATAAACTGAAATCAACTCTATCTCCTAAACTGAGTTTTGTGTTCTTTTTATAATAATATACAAACTTGACTGTAAAAAATATCTTCTTTTTATAATAATGTTATCCGTGTTAAGTGGTCTAGGTGACAGACATAAAGTTACTTAATTGTTACAAAGTGGCAGTAATGCTAATACCAGTAGTAGTACTAACAGTGGAAGTAGTAGTTATGTAATAAGCATTTGTATAACACTTTCAGTTTTATAATACACTGACATATTCCTTATGACATCTAATATTCAAATCATTATTATTATCTGCATTTTACAGATGATTGTTTAGTTACTCAAAAGAGTTTGCTTTTCCACCAAGATTATTTGGTAGAACTCCCACCTAAGTTCCCATTCTTCAGACTTGCATTTCCCTTGTTATGCTACATGTTGTAATAAGGTGGTAAGCAAATTTATTTATTTATTATTATTTTTTAAGTAAAGTCAGTTTTATTATTATTCTGTTCAATTAGCCAACATATAGTACATCACTAGTTAAGCAAATATGATGGTCTTGATTTTACTCCATGAAGAAGCCAAAATCTTTAGAAGGAAGTGATGCATTCACTAAATATTCATTTATTCTGCACACATAGTGTGTGGGCAACTTGCTAATTGCTGCAAGGGTACTAAGAATATATGAGCTGAAGTTTCATAATAAACATTCTAAATATTTTCACATAACAGACACCTATTTTTAAGTGAAAGAGTCCTTTCTTAAACAAAAACACAAAAGAATTACTAAAATGTTTCTTGATATTTATGCAAAACTAAGAAAATCATGAATATTTTAAAACTTGCTTACACTGTTTTTGAATTAAGATCACTGTATATTTGTTAGACATCATAAATGTACTAAATGTTGCCCCAGTGGGCAGAGTTAAAACGACTTTTTAAGTGTCCATGTCAAGTACTAGTGTCTGTGGAAGAACTAGGAAGAATGAACACTCCACAGTCTTGCTACTTAATATGTGGTCCAGGGACAATGGCATCAAGAGTAACGAGGGCTAGATAAAAAGGCAGATTCTCAGACCCTCCTCCAGACTTCATGAACCAGAATTTGTACTGTAACAAGATCCCAAAGTCCTTATGTTCATTATACACTAGTCCACATAGGTAAAGAGGGGATAGATCAAGGATTTATTGGAAATAATATGGTATAAAATCACATTGGAAATCAAACAAGCAGGTTTTGAATGCTACATATACCAGCAAAGAGCTATATAATGTTTGGCAAAGAACATAATCAAATGAGACTTAGCAGCCTCATCTCTAAAACAAAATGATTAGACTAGATGTTCCTAGCTTGTTTCCATTTTCTTATCTGTATTTTTCTAAATTAGCTGGTACATGATAATTGTCTAACAACACCTCCCCCCCTTGTCTGTGGAGAATACATTTCAAGACCCGCAGTGGATGCCTGAAACCACAGATATTACCAAACCCTATATATTTTATGGCTTTTCCTATATGTACATACCTATGATAAAGTTTAATTTATAACTTAGGCATAGTAGGAGTTAACAACAATAACTAATAATAGAATAGCACAATTGTAACAATATGCTGTAATAAAAGTGATTTCTCTCAGAATGTCTTACTGTGTTGTACTCACCCTTCTTTTTGTGATGATGTGAGATGATAAGATGCCTACTCAAGAAATGGAGTGAGTGAATGATGTTAAGACCGGCATTGTGACATAACATGAGGCTATTGACCTTTTGGCGATATGTCAGAAGGAGGGTCATCTGCTCCTAGACTGTGGGTGACCAAAGGTAACTGAACTGTGGAAAGGAAGACTGCAGATAAGGGGGTGGGGGAACTGCTGTAATATTTGTGTGCATTTAAGCAGTTTATAAGATAATTAGCTCTTCTGTAGTCATAAGTGTGGCAAACTTACTTCCCTTTGGTCAGAGCATCTGTTAAAGTTTTGCAAATATAGGCCCTGCATTTTAGATTTGGGGTTCATTGGTAACAGTTCTTTTAACAGTCTCAGTAGGCTCTTTTTTTTTTTTTAAAGATTTTATTTATTTCTTTGACAGAGAGAGAGACAGCCAGAGAGAGAGGGAACGCAAGCAGGGGAGTGGGAGAGGAAAAAGCAGGCTCCCAGTGGAGGAGCCTGATGCGGAGCTTGATCCCATAACGCCAGGATCACGCCCTGAGCTGAAGGAAGATGCTTAATGACTGAGCCACCCAGGTGCCCCTTAGTAGGCTCTTTATTTGCATTCTTTTTTTCCACAGGCCAGTGGTTAATAACCAATGTCAGAGCTCTGTCCAGATTTAGTCATCACCTAAAATGTAGTCATCAACTCCTCAAATTTAGTCATCACCTAAAAAGTTTGAAGCATGAGCTTCGGCACTTTGCTTATCCTCATGTCCCTTAGCTTCTGCCTATTTATACAATGAGCTTGGGCAGTGAAACGGAGAGATGTGTCTCTAAGCTCTGTCTTTAGAGGTGAGTCTTCATTTTGATGTTATTTACTTTCTTAAGTAGGCAATGCCCTGCAGGCCATGTTTGAGGAAGCCAATAAGAAATACCTGGGAAATGCCAGGTGAGGGTTCCCTTTCCTACTTTACTGGCTTTTCCTTTCCTAATCTTATCTCTTGCTGTGCTTTATTACTGTGACTTGGCTTACACTAACTTTAATCTAGGGCAGATAATTCATCATTTGCAAACCTCCAAATTGTCTGATATTCAGTCTAGCTAAATAGCTGGCTCTCTGAACAAGACGATGTTTTCTTTCCCTTTTGGTTTCAGACGGAACAGCTGGGCTAAAGCTTGTCATTTTTTAGTAGGTCTTAAGGAAGGCTTTTAAATTCATCAAACTCTTTAGAGCTTGACATTTTTCTAATTAAGCCTCTAAACTCTTTCCTTCCTAGGTGCATTTTCTAAAAATTTTTATACCATAGGTGGCACTTTGACATCTTGATATTCTATTTTATATGCCAGGCTAATTTTGTAGTAGAGAATTAGAGGAACTCCTTCCTGCTCAGAACTGAATCTTCTAACTATCCTGTAAGAGAAGTTTGAGAGGATATTGCATGTACAAACAAGAAAAGGCTGTTATATGTATGTGTACATATATATCTCTCATATAACAAGGTAGTGCTCCTAAAAATTAAGTAAAAAAAAAAAAACAACAACAACGGAAATTGCTGAGGAGTCACATTCAATAGAAAGGCTAAAATATTTATTAATTATCAAGAAGAGAAATGAATGAATTTGAGAAAATATACCAGCATACAGAGGAGGGACAAAGACATAGGAGAATAGAGTAGGAGACATGAATATAGAGACTCCAATATTAGACTAATAAGAATTTCAGGACAGAATAAAGCCATTGAGGAGACTAAACATAAGAGAACTTTTCAATTTTTAGAAGAGCCAGTCTAATGGAAAGGAGCAACCAAAGAAACTAAATAGCAATGATTTGAAAGCAGGGAAAAAACCTCACATGCATACAATTATACTCACAACCGCCCCCATGTACCTTAGCCATATCATAGTAACATTTCAGACTTCCAAGGATTCAGTGAAAATCCAAATGCTCCCAGAAAAATTATGAGCTTTATTTCTAAATAGAGGAGTGACTTTATTTGGAAGTCTATTTAGAACTCATTTCAGTAATATTGAATAGTAGGAGATAAAGCTAGGACTTCAAGTTTTAGAAAAATTATTTAAAAATGCACAAAATAATTTGAGAAAAATAAATGATTGGGCTAAAAGAATTAGTGGAAGTTATTCAAGAATATAATACATAAAATTCCAAGATAACAGCAAGCGCAACAAACATAATGAATTGGTCCAGCTCATAATATGAAGTCTGAGGTTTTTGAATAAAGTTAGGAAACTACACAAATTTTACGAATAGGCTCTAGAAATTCCTGATGAGCTGTATACATGTGTTTTCTACTAGTAAGAAAAATGAAAATCATTTGGTATTTTGGGAAAGATAAAGTTCTAAAAAATGTTCCTGAAGTGAAGCAAATAAGGGACAATGTGGCATGCTTTTAGAAAAACAAAGCAATTATGTATTGATTAAATGATTCAGGAGGGACAATACATACTATAATTGATGTAAAATATCTTTAGAGTTTGAATAGATAAGGTCTCTAATCATTTTTCCATGATATAGTGCTGTCTCTTCCTCTAAAAGTATGCTATTTTTGTAGGATATTTTAAGTATAATACAACACTTATCTTACAGTTTCTTTAAAATTTTTGTATTTTTATTAAAAATAGCTTATTTTTTATATAATTGAGATGGCTTCTAAATTTTTATGATATATTTTATGATAATAAAGCTATGATCATTTATAAAACATATACCTTAAAAAAATCACACACTAGTGACCCCAAACATTTAATATTTTCTCAATTTTCAAATTTAGGAGACGGCTTTAGGAAAGGATTTTTATTACCAAGAAAAATATTTATCTAAGGTTTAGTAATTTATCTAATTTCATATGTCAGTTGATTTCTGTTTAATGCAAATTAATTAAATTACATATATAATACACATAGGAGGGACGAGAAAATATGAAACCTATCTATCATTTCTCTGAAATTTAATATATAAAGAATAAGTATTTTCAAAATACATACAAACTCATTTGGGGCAAAAACCAGTAAAGTAAAAAATAAACTATCTTGAAATCTTACCAGTAAAAGGTAATGATGATTTAATTTTTAATTAAATTTAATTTTTTCTTTGTACTACAGCATAACCTATCAGAAGGGAAAACTGAATTCTCCAAGCTAAAGTTAGGGTAGGTAAAGATGGAGATAGCATTAGCTGAAGGAAAAACAGTCCTAAATTCCCAAGTTTCTACCAGACATTTTCCCTTCATCATTCTCTTCTTTGCGGGGGTGGGGGGGGAGCCAATCAGAGTTGCTGTGGACAAAAACAGTTGTAAGGCAAAAGCAGGTGACAGGTGATGGATCCTTCCCCATAGCTACTTTTTACAGTTGCTTCAAGGCAGAGACTCAGGGAGAGGAGCCCTTGCACAAACTTGGGTCTGACAGGGCACAGAAATTTAAAGATTCAAAACTATGACAATCACTTTGAACACAGATACTAGGTCATGGAATTAGGGGAAGACCAAAACCTGCTAAGATATTTATGGATTTCTGTGTTGCCAAAGAAACCCCAAAGCTGACTGATGATCGTCTCAAAAGTTCAATCCTTAAGGTGAATTCTGTGTCACTAGACACGGCCTAAGAGGAAAAGGACTGTCAGAGCTCTTGAATCCCCATCTTAGGTGTGGCCATAGCAGATATTAGGGCCCATGGAAGTTAATGGGAAGGATCACCTCAGAAAGCAGAATTCCAAGCAGGATCTGTTGTTTGCCTATAGCTCATCCTACCTCGGTTCCTACTTCTTAATGAATTTTGTTGAATATTCCCAATATTGGTGAAGTATCCATCCATCCCTCTCTCCGGCTAAGTGCCACAGCATATTTTGTTTTCAACTCCAAGGGCTCCAAGTTGAATATGGAAGTCTATTTTGGTAATCCCAGCTTTCTTGCCAGAAACTCATTTAGGAATGGACAAGGGATTTGATTCTGGCTGATGAGATGAGAGACGAAGTTCACTGGTGTGCTTTTGAAAGAATGTAAAGATTCTCAAGAAAGAGAAGAGAAAAACTGTGTCTTGACGTTCTCTGAATGTTTTCATGTGTCCAGATGAGATGCTAAGAATATATAACATAAAATCATCTGGCTACTAAAATGATGATAAGCCAATATGGGGAGAAAGAGCCAATTCGTAGGTTTACAGAGAAGTGGATATTATCCCCACTCAGAGTCCATTACCCCTCTGGATTTAATGCTCTATGAAATATTTCACTTGTTAACCAGAAAAGTTGAATTTTCTGTTGCTTGTTGCTTTAAAAAATATCCTAACTGAGCATTCTCAAAGCACATACAGTACTATATAGACACAGTTGAAATTTCTTTGTCATGTGGCAAGGCTTTGTAGTAACGTACTGTGGATATTCTCTTACCCAAATCACGAAATGAAAAAAATCTGGTTCTTAAAAATTGTGGGTCTGAATCAGCAGAACATCTTGAAACTTGTAATTAATAGAAGACTTTTTGAGATAAATTTAAATATGCATATGATGTATACACCAAGGAAAGGGTGAAGAGAGAGAGGAGAGAGAATCAAATAGAAGGAAAAGAAGGAAATGAAAGAGGAAAGAAGAAAGACAGTTGTGTTTACTGCACAATATTCCTTAAAATCTGAATCACTTTACCTCAATGAGCAACGTGGAACACATTATATTTAAACCTTGTAAACACTTTATCACTTTGTATAATATGCATTACTAGATGCCAAATAGCTTATGAATTTTAAGTGGTAACATTTGAAAGATTGAAAGGTTAATTGGTTATTCTGCACTGAAATGCTGGATTAAATGAAATTTAAAAAGTCAGGGTCATTAAGGGAGATTCCAAAATAGAGAGGTCGAATGACATACCACCAGGATACCTTTAGGATTTAGAGAAGCTGATATGAATTGAGAAAGGGTATAAATGAGTTTTTTTTTTTCAAGAAAAAAAAATATCTTTTGATCCAGAAAGCACTTCTGGCCACTTTTCATAGTCAAACTGATGGTTGAGTTATATCATGTTAACAGGATGGCTTTCTCATTAAACATAATCCTCTCATGAAATTTAAACAAAATCTAAATTTAATTATAAAATACAAAAATGTAAAAACTTTTAAAAGGAAAGAAATACTACATGAGTTCACAATTAAAATAATTAAAGCAACATTGGGCTGTTTGACGCTGATGAACTATATCTCCTGCAAATGCTATCTGATCATTCAGGAAGAAGGAAAATCCTCATATGGTCCTGACAACACATGGAATTTTGATGTGTCAGCTTGCTGGATAGTTAGTTACCTATTGCCTTGCAATAACAAGAAAACAAGCTAGAGCTTTTGGCATACAAACTTCATAAAATGTTCAGTATTTAAAATTTGGGAGCAAATCTGTTTGTAATTGTGTGTATGTGTGTGTGTTTAGAATTTTTAGTACAAAAGCATGAGTAACACTGTCTTCCAGTCAAGATTCTTAGTGTTTATGATCAGGAAAAAATTTACTCTAGGTTGTAATGAAGTCCAATGTGTTTGAAGGTAAAACTCTAACTAGTCCTTATTTATCTGAAATCTACTGCTTGACTTAATAAATGTACTATTAATTTGAGCAAAAAATGATTGGTGCCTTTTTATTATCAGGCCATAACTATTCTCTTTCAAAATTGTAAGTAAATGCCAAGTTTAGTTTTTTTACACTCGTTTAATTTTCCATTTTTCTATTTGGCATCTGAATAAAATAATGCTAATGGTACCACAGTCTCCGCCTGCTATCTGTCTATCTCTTCCAAGAAATTTCAACTGTGCCTGCTTTGCGGGTACCTAAGAATTTATCTTATTGGAAGGCCATTAACAGAACAAATTCAAATCCCATTAATGGTCTTGCTCAATTAGTGGCAGATGTTTCAGAATTCATGGCATACTGCCCTCAGTTAAATGGAAGCTACTATATTTCAAGTTCAACTGGAGTTTAAAACTAAAAAATTGCGCAGTATCTTCACGATTATGGTCAAGAGGGAAATCTTCAATCATAATATTATTATAAAACTGTTCTTAAATACCTTTAATCTTATCTTATTTTGTATACAGACTATATATTAGCAAAATTATAAATTTGCAATTTTTTCTAAGTCAAAATAATTTCCTAATATCAGAAGTCCTAAAATGTTTTAAGAACCTTAACATAAAAACAAAATAAAGTTCAATTACTATTATAAAGAATTGATTTATTACTCATCTATCTCAGACAAGTGTTAAAAGTGGGCTACCATCATTATTTGCTTCTTTAATAATGCTGATTTTAATAACATTTAACAGTTATTAAGTCCTTAATATTTTCTAGGTCCTGAGCTAAATATGTTGACTTCTCTTATCCTCATGATGACACCAACTTCCCTATTAATCTTTCCTAGATTACAAAGGTGGAATCTGGAAAGGAATTTATAAAGGATAAGAAAAGTATTAAAATCACTCAATGAATGGCCGAGCCTATTTTAAACCCAGATCTAACTAATTTCTAAATTCATGTTCTTATTGATTCTGGCATAGCATTTCTCTCTCTACTTCACAGCTAAATGTTTCAGCAACAACCATCTAATTTCTACTATAAATCTATAAACTGCCATCAGATTATCACAAAGATGTATTTATTGTCAGTTTCTCTGAAATTTTTACCAGCTTCCCCCTAGCTACTAATTTACATAAAATGATTGTCCGTACATTCGCATTCCTTTGTATTGCCCTCAAACTCCCATCTCAGGACTCCCTCATTTCTTCCTCCACCTGCCTCAATGATTTCATATTCCCTAAGCAGTGTTCATGATTTCCCCCCTGCTCTGACTCCCTGTCCAGCATTCTGGCCCTTGAAATTGTGCCCACTTCAAGGCCTGTTCAGATACAGCATCAATCCCATGAAATCTTTTCTAATAGCCACCCTCTCTATCCTTCAACCTCCTCCAGTTTCTAAGAATCTTACATGTCCCACTTTTCTTTGACTTTCTATCCACTGCCCTGTTGAAACCACTATTACTGTGTATCTGTTGAGTAACATGATGTCTTATCAATAAGTTGAATACAGACACTTTGGAACTGTGCACCATATGTTTCTATGCTGATTAAATTTTTTTAACTTATTTTGAGGTCTATAGAATAAACTTAGAGCTTAAAAAAATAAAAAAAATAATTTGGTATCACACATTGTTCTGTAATAGTTTTTACATTTTTTACAGGTTGATTTCATTTTAGTTTAGTACTTTTATAAATCAGATTTAGCACTACCGATAATTGCATGTGCACCAGGATCCAGTGCTTTAGCAATTTTTTTGTTTTGGGGGAGATGAGGAAAAAAAGTTTTAAACTGAAGGCTGACCTCCAGTTTACATTAACTAGAGTGGCCTTATGATTTGTTTTCCAAACTGGGACAGTTTGGAGAGGTAACAGAGCAACTATAATTTAGCACAGTCTTGAGAAATCCTGGTTTCATTAACTAGCTAGATGATCTTGGTAAGTCATTTAATCTCTTTGAATTCAGTTTCCTCATCCATAGATGACAAGTTTGAAGTAAACAGTTGAGATTTCTTCTATCTTTAAAATTTGTGAAAGGTGTAAAATATGTATTGTGCCATAAAATGTATAGCAATATTGCAAATTGATTATGTTATCAATACTTTACCACGTGTTTTGCATTTTGGATTTCAAATTCAGGGAAATAGGAATGCAAGAAATGTAGTGACAAAGAACCCTTCTGGTAAAATTATAAAATTTAGAAAACTAATAATTGGAGTTAAGGATGAGATACTTTTCAGAATAGCTTGAAAAGAGTTCAGTAGCAATAAAAATGGAATAGTAACACAAAGTAGATTAATACAGATATTGAACAGAATCTTCGGGTTTCAAAGAGGAGTTGTGTGGGAGAAGCTTTTGAAAAGTCTAGAACTCTGGTAGATAAGACATAGGTACTGCTCTGGGAATATGTGTATGGCAGTGGGTGTGAGAAAATGGCATATATCTGTTTGGGAAAGGATAAATTGCATTAAATATTTTAGATCTTTCTGGATAATGGACTTCAGGGATTCTAGTAAAATATATTTCAAAAATGTGTTTGATCCAATTTAAATATTAGTATTTGATTTAATCTTGCTTTTTTTGTTCCTTTCATGTAGAAACTAAAAATCCCCCCTAAAGTGACTTCAGAGGTGTGTGGTCTGTTTTTATACTGTATACTCTAACTTGTAGAAGTTGCCTGCAATACTGAAGTCACCTAGAGATTATTTCAGCATCTTTATATAACATTTTTATATAGTCATCCTGTTACCTCATCCCAAATGCCAGGAAATAACCTGACCAGATGCAGATAAAAATATTGCACTGTTTTAATGCCACTATTTGAATTCCAAAAAAGAGGAAATGATCCTTAATTGTAGATTCAGTTGTTATTTGCAGGTGCAAAAAGGAACTTTGGCTGCCTCATTTAATAACCTGTTCCAAGGGTTCAAAGGTGAATTAAGAGGGTAGGACAATTTAATAAATGCCCAATTTAACTAGGTGTTCCCTAGAGAAGTTTATGAGTCCTTTAGGGAAGGAGCAGTACATTATATTAGCAAAAGGAACTTCTGTTAACTAATCACACAACATAAGAAAGGTGTAAACCCATTTTTTGTTTGAAAGATATCCCTGCTTAATTTTATCTATTGCCAAGAAACTGATTAAGGTTTGTTGTTATTGATGGTTTGGGTTGGAAGACTTAGGTGTGTCTGAAACTTGCCTACTCCACATTTCCACTTAAATAATTTAACTTCTGCAGAGTGGGATATCTTATTACTGTGGGAAGAAAAATTTAAAAACTTGGGGGTTAAATGGAATATATTTCTTGGTTTCCTACATTAACTGATTTTGAGGTTATTTCTTCTTTCAGCTGTTATACCAGGGAAAAAAGCAATAAAAAAGTTATATGGTGCATTTCCATGATTGATTATAAGCTGGGTTAAATCCTTAAACAGTAGAAGTGTTTTCTTGTCAAATTCTTTAGTTTCAATAGTGTCATATTTTGTTGAACATTCCGATACATTTTAAAAGTCTGATATAAATTAGAAGATAATCTTTTAGATGGAGAACACAGTTTTTCTCCTTGGTTAAATAGAGTTGTCTTATACTTAGTGAAGTTATCACGCTTCATCTAGGTAAATAGTTTTGATTTCTATGTAAGTTCTTTTTCATGTGTTGTTAACTGATTGTCTGTACGTGGACTTTATATTTTTATCCAAATGTATGCTTCAAGTACGCCAATCAGAATGAAATGCTGGTATGAAGCTATGTTTTTACATAGGAGTTTTCTACAACCAGAGTTCAGCTTCTTGTATATCATTTTTATAAAATGTAGTGATGTCGGTTTTAAAAAGACCATCTTACTTAAAAGCAGAAATAAGGCTTAGGCAAATCTTTTTTTGTTTTAATAATTTGTGAGGTTTTAAAAAATTCTATAGTTCTTGGGAAAATTTAAAAATTAAATAGCTAGACAAAAAAGCCAGCACCAGAATTGGAAGGTCAAAATCCATGTATCTCTTCTATGCTTGCTGTGCTAGATTAGGATATACATATCTCATATACAGGATACGCCCGTTGCGTGTGCACACACACACACGCGCGCACACACACACATTAGGTCCTGTTAATTTACATTTGGCTTCTGAGATCTTTATTTAGTATTCACAATATATCTCAATATTTTATTTCCTTATAATTACATAACTAACGGAAACATCATGGGTTCCCATAGGCAAGAACACCCAAATACTCATCAATTGTAATAGGTTATGGGAGAGGTATCTGTATAATTTGAGTTTCCACTATATAATGAAACAGTGATAATTATTTTATAATAATAAAAACGACAATTTATTAATCATATATGCTTCACTAGACATTCTACCAGGCACTTTAACTATATTTTCTCATTTATTCCTCAGCAAACATTGGATAAGCACTACTATTGTCTTTATTTTACAGATGAGAAAACTAAGACTTACAGAATTTAGATAATTTATCCAAGATCATAGAACTAGAAAACAACATGGTTGGAGCTAGACTTTAAAAAAAAATCGTTGTAGTATAATTGACATACAATATTATATTAGTTTCAGATGTACGTCATATTGATTCAACAATCTATGTATTACTCAGGTAAATGTACTATCTATCACCATATATTATTACAATATCATTGACTACATTCCCTATGCTGTACTTTTCACCTCTGTGACTATTTATTTTATAGTTGAAAGTTTGTGCCTCTTAATCCCCTTCATCTGTTTTGTCCATCTCCCTGGCTGTCTCCCCTGTGGCAACCACCAGTTTGTTCTTTGTATTTAAGTCTGTTTGTTTGTTGTTTGTTGTTTTGTTTTTAGACTCCACATATTAGTGAAATGATATGGTATTTATCTGTAACAACATGGATGGATCTAGTATTATGCTAGATGACCAAGATTTTTTTTAAACTGTCTTATCAAAAATAAGAAAATTGTTTAAACCCTGTTGCATAATTTTTTTTTCCTGATTACGAGTTCTTTAAAAGTCTTGTTCTATTTCTTAGTACACAAAAACCTGGATACAATCAATAATCATATATTATGATTAGTTAATTAAAAATTGAGAAGTTTTTGCTGCATATTTTTTATAACATAAACTTTTATTCTAATCTAATTACTTTCATAACCAATCCTTCAACTGGTGTAAAAAGATAAATACATAAAAGTTTGCTTTTTTAAACAATATACTAAAATGCAAATTACACACTTCAGGTAAATCCATCCTAAAGAAGTTGTAAAAATAATATAGAATGATTTTTAAAATTTAATGATTTTTAATGCTTTTTGTTTCTCATACACATTCAACACTGTGGCTAGTTATATGAGTTAAAAATATTCAGTTCAAAGGGGGCTTGTAAACATATTGTTTATATTAAATGTCTGGTGTTTGGCACTGCTTTTGATATAAACATCTGGATTTTACCTCAAATGCTTAAGACTGTTGACATAGCAATTTTTGATAGTATTATAAGTAAGGAAGCATATAAAAACAATAAGCTTGATAGGCCATAGAAGAAGGGTTTAGAAGTAGGAGTTAGGAAAAATGAGTGCAAATTGAGAAAAGAGGTGCATAGATGCGGGTCAGAGAGAAAAGGTCAGGAAGATGAAGAGAAAAGTCTTGGAAGGTATGTAGAGGATGACTGAAAACAGATGCTGGCAGCAGTCAAGGGAGAGGCAGAGGAGATCATGATTCTGAAGGTTATTTATCTTCTAAAGATAGAGAAACAGAAATCAAATGTCCTTCTATATCCAGAGAGAAAGACTGAAAGGATATTTTCTTATCCACCTTTGAAGAGAACAATCATGAGGTCAAACCTAGTGTGTGTGGTGCACTGGGCCAGGCCATTCTTCACAAAAATAGAGTTAATATTAATATGTACAGGAAAGGGTTGTTGTAGAGCAGTAAAAGTGTTAATGCATATGCCAAGAACTGCATTAATGCAGTCTGTTATCAATTTCACTGTAATCATTTTGGTAGTACTTCATTTGCCATTCCCTAGTTTTCTATGAATAGAAATATTTGGAAATAGAGGGATAGAAAAATAGTAAAGGAGTAATGGAATCATCTTGGCTTGAGATATATGTGATATCAAAGGTCTAAATAGAAATTTCCATTTTTTTGTTTATACTTCCAATGTAATGTTTTAGGAAAAATATATAACAAAATTCCTTTTGTAGTATCACAGATAATGTTTTCAGTAGAAAGTCCTGCAGGATTGTCTCTTATAGGAAGAATTTTAAAATGTGTTTATTTTAAAAAAGATATGAACTTGAATCAAAAGTTACATTTGTTTATAATGCGTTTGTTTTCCTCTGGAATTATTTGAAGAAATACTGAAAAAAGAGCAGCACTAGAGCTCAGACAAAAATCTTTTTTTTTTGTTTAAGATCTTATTTATTTATTTGACAGAGAAGGAGACAGCCAGCAAGAGAGGGACACAAGCAGGGGGAGTGGGAGAGGAAGAAGCAGGCTTCCCAGTGGAGGAGCCTGATGTGGGGCTCGATCCCAGAACGCCGGGATCACGCCCTGAGCCGAAGGCAGACGCTTAACGACTGAGCCACCCAGGCGCCCCTGGACAAAAATCTTTTAATCATAAAATCAAAGGCATAGAAGAATTAGATTCATCTTTTAAATGTAGAACCTTTTTAAAACTGATCTAAACTAGTGAAAATTTAGGCGAAGACATTAATAGTAGTTTATTTCAAAAAGCTCTATAAGCTTATTTTCCAATAAGGAAAAGGTTATGCAGTGTTATATGTAGTAAATTACACAGTACTTAGTGTTACCTGTCATCATGACTATATTTTGATTTGTTGTCATGATGAGAAAACTAATCTCCTGAATTTAGAAAAGATTAAATTGCTATTTGCCAAATATGATATTTTAAAATATCCTACCTCATTCTTATCTTAAAATGGTTAGCATTAGGTTATTGTCAAATACATGAAGATATAGAAATGTTATGTATATGTGTTAACTAGTTTAATGCATTTGGAACAAAATCTGCATTACTGAAATCTAATCATTTTAGATTCAGACAGAAAGGGCTGTTCTGTTAAGTGAGAAACACAAATCAAGCAATATGAAGGCAATGTATAGCCTACCAGATTATCCATTGGAGGCTATGTCCTTGATTTTGTATAAGCAAAATATCTTGAATTAGACATGCAATGTAATCAACAGGTCTCTTAATGTGTCATGGTTTTCCATAAGGTCCTTCCTTTTGTTTGCACAGCTGCTTTCTAGAGATCTCTATATCACATTTCCCTTATGATACTGTCAGTGCTGTTTTAAACCTAGTGACCATTTCCAGGAAGAAAGTTGCTTGCACAAACGTTTGATCTTATGAAAACTTGACCCATTGTTTCATTATCATTG
Organism: Ailuropoda melanoleuca; assembly: GCF_002007445.2. NCBI lineage: Eukaryota > Metazoa > Chordata > Mammalia > Carnivora > Ursidae > Ailuropoda > Ailuropoda melanoleuca. The sequence goes on from NC_048218.1 coordinate 38,748,664, forward strand.
ATAGTTTGAATTTTTTTGTATAGTCAAGATGTTTGGATTGTCTGGTATACTGTTAAACTGTGACTACATTAAAAAAGAAGTGTTTACGTATATTTTAGCCCAGAGAATATAGTGTATTCCAACAAGTAATTCCATTTAATCATTTTGTTAAAAATATTATGTTAAGGGCAATTGATTTACAGATGATTTATTGGCTTTGAAGAGATATCTCAAAACCTCAATCTCAAAGTCTATATTGCTTTTAAAATAAAATTGATAGGCCAATAATGCCATGAACTTAATACCAAATTACACAATTGACTTTTAAAACAGATACCTTCTAATAAAACACACTGATGTCAATAAACTTTGTATTAGCAACAAGTAGCCAATTAGCAAGACGCTGTGCTACTTGGTTCCTACCTAGGGAGTTTACAGTCTGATGGTTCATGTTTATCTTAATGGTCTCACTTCTCAGTTGATGGTGTCCCCTGCTCATCAGTCCACCCCCAGGATAAGATCTGTATTTTTTAGACCTACGTACAGGGCCCTTCTTCATCTGCTTCCATCCTCATCTTTCCAGCAGTCATCACCTGCCCCTCCTGTTCCAGTAATCTGTGTTACTGCCACAGTGAATTTCTCACTGTTCCTGAATGTTTTAGGTTCTTTTACACTTTTGTGCCTTTTTATAAGAGGACCTTCCCTTGAATGTCAATGGTGAAATGGTCTTTCAAAAAAACCAATTCATATGTCTCTTCTTCTTTGAAGCCTTACTGGACTTCCCATCTGACAGAGAAGTTCACTCATCTCTTAAAGCCATGACTATGAAAGTGTAAAACATTCTTGATTTGACAACACACACACACACACACACACATGCTTCTGTTACTTGAAAGTAACATGGAAGGAACCTCAAAACTTTTAAATTGTGCTTTTATGTTGAACAACTTGATGATCTTTATAATTAATCAGTTTGATATCATAAGACATCACTTTCTGTTTAATATTCGGCATCTTGTGGATTTGTTGTACATACTAACTTTGTTGAAACTTGTGTTTATGTTCTCACACATGTCGAGAGTAAAAACTTATATAAATCTTGAATGAAATTATTTTGGGTGGATCAGAGCGAATATGATAAGTTTTTTAGGGCAAACAGCATAGGGGAAATATTTGCAGTATTTGTGATAAAAGGTAGGCATTATAATATATAATGTATTATATATAAATATATTAATTATATGTTACAATATATACTATATAAATATATATAATATAGTATATTAATTATACTATGTATATTTATTATATATAAAATGCATAATATATAAAGAACCCTTATTCTCAGTAACACAAAGATGAACACACTGAATCATGGGTATATAAAGGGACCAAGGACTTAACAAATAGAGAAATATAGATAGCCAAAATTTAGCTGATATTTAAATTATAGATACTAAAACAAGTGGTCATGGAGTAGAGGCCAGCAAAGAGAAAAATATCGTAAATGTTCTGGAGCCAGAGCTTATGAAGTAGCTAAATGTCACTTACCTATTACTGATGGGAATTTTTTTTATTTTTACAAATTTCCTGGAGGCAAATTTAGCAAAATATTTTAAAGTCTGAAAATACAAAATTTTATCTTAAACTTCTAGTTCTAGAAAGTAATCGAAAAGAAGCAGAGATATACAAAAATATTGGTTAGGATAATGTTCTTCAAATCCTCGCTTTTAGATAATGGAAATACAATAATGCACTTATGGACATCAATTAAGATTATATTTGAGAAGCATATTTAAAGACATGAAAATATCTGTTATTTCACTAATGAAACAAAAAAAATGATACGTACCTCATATTTGCATTTTTATACAAATATATAGAAACATTGGAATGATATACACACAATAACTCTGGATAATGGGATTATGGATGATTTTTATTTTCTTGATCTTACTCTTTTCTAAGTTTTCAATGATAAATATATATTACATTTATTACCAGAATATTTAAATGATTAATTTTCCTGAAATTAAAGCCAAAACAATCACAAGCATAAAAATTAATGGATTTTTACAATCATATTATAGAAAATGTGTCTAGAATGGGCTGACTTAACTCTACATACCAAGTCCATGGTTCTTGAACTTGTCTAGGAGATGAGAATAGAGAGGATAGACAGCATTGAATACAGCTGTGTGGCGATGGGTAGATTTCTGCAGAACTCATGTCAGAGTTGCTTAAAGTCCACTCCACTAACAACTCCCTGTATTTGGGTGACAACTTGATTGCAGGTGAGAAAAGGCAGAATTTTCTCAAAGCTCGTACTTTGAATAGAGAATTGTAGTGCTCTCTCTGGAAATGGTAACCTAGGAATAATACTTATTTTTCTGTGCATTAGAACATAGTCCTTTCACTATTACTTTTCCTCACAGAGAATGTAAATAGTATATAGCCTACAAGATTGCCTATCATGACAGTAGCTCAAGTTTCTTTTCTAAGAATAATTGAAAGAGCCATATTTTTAGTTTTCATGAAACTTCTCTTGGGAAGAGGCCCATTCACAATTAGGAATATGTATAGATGACTGTGCATGTGTATGCATGTGTAATAGCATTCAGAGAATGTAACCCTGGAGTATGAATGTGAGAGATTGCTCGTGGGTTTATATTTGGGAAAAGATGAGAGCTGAATGTCTGAGCTCGACAAAGTAGAAATGTCAGGTATTCATGTCAAATACTCATGTCAGGCTAGAGATAAGCCTAGGGTGGCAGAGGTTTCTTCTGAAGTCTGTATACCTGAGCCAGTGCATCTTATGTATTTGGCGCGCAAAAGAGGATTAACTTCTTAGAGTGATCAATCCTCACTTTGACTCTAGCACATGAAGAATTAACTTCTAAGAAATTCTCTAAATTCAAATCTTTTGAATTGAAAAAGTAATATAGGCCTAAGCGTATTTTAGATGTTGAGTTTGGCAGGCAGGAGACTATTTGGTTTAAACAAACCAAACAAACAAATTAAAACAAATAATGCTAGGTAACTCTAGACTAAAATAAAAAAAAATGAGATATTGCATATTCTGACTATTAATGTGACATTGCTGGAAAATTGTATGTACAATAAGAATACTGAATATTTATAAAATGCTGAACCATTTTTCATGAATTTTTAAGGCATCTGTGCATTTATATTTTTATTGTATGGGTTTCCTAGAGGCCTCTTTGATTTCTTTTAAACTTGGAGCATGCATCTATTTCTGTTTTGATGGTTTATTGAGAACACAAAGCATTTACCACATTATACTGTCTTTTTTCAGAGGTCTTCCATTTGAGATATTAAATGAGGTTGGTTTGTGAGACTCTCTTTGTTTTACATTAGGGTTTGTGTGTGTGTGTGTGTGTGTGTTGGTCTATCAATTTGTAATAATTTTGCTCCTAAATTCTCAACTGAAGATGGGATTCCTGAGATTAGTAGTATGCGGTGACACTGCCCCCGGAGCCGAGGCGCAATCAGGAGAAGGACGAGGCACAGACAGGTTAGCTGCGAAAGAAAGTGGGGGTGCAGGGGACGGCTGCAAAGCAGGTGATGGGCCCAAACAGCTGCAGCCTTGCCTATTTATTGGCGGTAAACAATCAAAGACAATCAAGGGGAGTCTCGTGATCCTAGTGAGTAGTAAGTAGTACATCATGGGGAAGGTCACGGGAGTAGATGGTGTAACGTTCAGCAAGTGAGGCCTATTCTTAAACATGTTTCTGTGGACCCCGTGGGCTATTGTCAAGAGCAATCAGGTTTCGGTTGGGGCAGCGTTCTGCCCTTTAGTGGACCAGGCGTTCCTGGCCGCTCACTACCTGAGGGGATTTGGGGAACGGCTGCGTTCCACCCTGAGCAAGCCCGGTGTTCCCAACTGCTCATGCTCTGACATTTACGCTAAAGCCTGCAGGGTCACAAGCATGTTTTCCTGTTATATCCTTACCATAAGCTCTTGGCCAGGGGCTGCTGCAGTAGTAGTGGTGTTCCGTTATATGGGACTCCTGCATAGTGTTGATTCATTCATCTGCTGATGGACAATGGATTATTTTCTGTTTTGGACTATTAATCTAAAGCTGCAATGAACATATTTCTACAAGTCTTTGTATAGGTGTGTGCTTTCTTTTCTTTTGGGTAAATACTAAGAGTGAAGTGGCCGGATCATATGATGCATGTGATATTTAGCTTTCTAAGAAATGGTCAACCTATTTTCCAAACTTCTTGGGCTATTTTAAATTCCTACCAGCGGTGTATCGGAGTTCTATTTTTTCCACATTCTTGTCAACACTTAGTAGGTGAACTTTAAAAAATTTTAGCAGCTCTAATAGGTATTTAGTTGTATCTCTCGTAGTTTCAGTTTCCATTTCCTAATCACTAATGATGTTGAATATCTTTTCATGTGTTTATTTCCCTCCCATTCATATATCATCTGTGGAGAGCTGTCCAAATATTTTGCCCATTTTTTTTTATTGGGTCACTTCTATTCTTATTATGTTTTGAGAGTTATCTATATACTTTTGATAACATGTCCTTTGTCAGATACATGGTTTGCACATATTTTCCCTAAGTTTATAACTTTTCCCCAAAAGTATCTTGTGAAGAGCAGAAATTTTTAATTTTGGTGAAGTTCAGTGTATTCATTTGTTCTTTTATTGGTTGTGCTTTCGGTGTCACATCTAAAAATCTACACCCAATTCAAAGTCACAAAGATTTTCTCCTCTATTTTCTTCCAGAATATTTGTAGATGTAGGTATTATGTTAGATCTGTAATGCCATTATGAATTGATTTTTGTATATATTTTGAGGTATGGGTCAGACTTCATGGTTTTGGGTTTTTTTTTTTTTTTGTATCTGTATTTCCAATGATCACAGCATCATTTGAGATTTTTCTCCACTGAATTATTTTTGTGCATTCTAAAAAAAATCAGCTGTCCATATATGTGTGAGTGTATTTCTGAACTTCCTATTTTGTTCCCTTGATTTACTTGTATAGAGACTATTTTGACTATTGTTGCTTTTTTTTTTTTTTAAGATTTATCTATATGAGAGCGAGTGAGCAGGGGGAAGGGCAGAGGGAGAGGGAGAGAGAGAATCTTAAGCAGACCCCCTACTGTGTGTGGAACCCAGGAACCCAGGGCTCTATCTTATAACGCTGAGATCATGACCTGAGCCAAAATCAAGAGTCAGATGCTTAACCAACTGAGCCACCCAGGTGCCCCTAGAGATCTGTAGTTTTTACATTTGTTTTTGAGTGAGCTTTGGCAGTTTGTGTCTTTCAAGAAATACATCTCTTTCATCTGAGTTGTCTAATATATTGGCATAATATTCATAATATTACCTTACTTTTCAATATCTATAGAGTTGGTGTAATATCACCTCTCTCATTACTGATATTTTTAATTTCTTTCTCTCTCTCTGTTTCCTTCCGGACACGTCTGACTAAATGTTTTCAATTTTATTGATCTCAAACAGATTTTGGCATCCTTGATTTTCTGGTTTCTGTATTATTAATTTCCCTTCTAATCTCTATCATTTTTTTTCTTCTTCATTTTGGCTTAATGTGTTCTTTTTCTCTTTGCTTAACAAGCAAACTAACATCCTTGGTTTGAAAGTTTTCTTCTTTTCTACTACAATTATTGACTGCTACAGATATCTCCCCCCTCCTAAGATCTGCTTTAGCAACATCCTACACGATTTTATACATTCTAGTTTTATTTTCACTTATTGCAAAGTACTTTCTATTTGTGTTCTTTGATCCATGGATTGTTTAGAAGTATATTATTTTATACTAAATGTTTGGCTACATTTTCAGATATTTTTGTTACTAATTTATAATTTTCATTGTCAAATCCAAGAACATACTATGTATGATTAAAATCCATTTGAATTTATTGAAATTTGTCGTATGGTCGATAATATGTTTTGGTGAATATTCCACGTACACATGAGAAGAATGTTTTTGGAGTGAAACGTTTTATGAATATCAATTAGGTCAAGTTAATTTATAGTGTTTTTTAAATCTTAAGTACAAAATCTTACTGATTTCCTGCTTATTTCTATCCATTAATGAAAAACTTACTGCAACTTCCAATGATAATTTTTCTACTTATTAGAAATATGTTTTGAAAATAAGAAGTAGAATGAAGGAGCAAGGAGCATCTGTGCGTTGGAAAAAGAATTGAAAGATATAAAAAGATACAGACACAGTAAACTGTTGGCTTTCTTTGACTACTAGGCAGTTCTATTTGTAAAATTTTCAAGTAATTGCTTATTTTTATAATAGGATGTTTTTATTTTTATTGAAATGTTAGAGCAAATTATATATAAAGTATCTAAGGTGATCATATAACCTGCTAAATGTTGATATTTAGTAAAATTCTTGATTCATATATATTGACTTAGTAAATGATTTCACTGAACTTTCTGAATTTTAATATATTATTGATTCTATCAGGTTTTCTTTAAGTTGGGTTTTTAATCACACAATATGCATAGAGAGATAATTTCTGCCTTTTTAATAGATATATTTCTTTTTTTTCTGTTTTCTTCATTGTTACATTGGCCAGATCTTCCCAAACAATATTAAATTGTAGTAGTGACTACAGGATGGATATGCTTGTCTATTACCTGCCAATAATGAGATTAGCTCATATTTCAATATCAACTAAACAATTTCATTTTACTTTCAGATTGAGGTTTGTTTTCATTAAATAACTAGTTTTTTCTTGGTAATTTACTGGGTTTTATGAGGAGCGGATGTTGGATTTTATAAAGTGACTTTTTTTGAGCGTCTCTTAGGATTTATTTTGAATTATGAACATGACAAATTATAATCTTTACTAATAAATCATTACATTGTGTGAATAAGATCAAGATAGTGATAGTTGAGTGTTATTTTATTATACTGAATTAAATGTTTTATTCTATTTAGGAATTTTGCATGTGGAATAACTGTCATTTTATTATTATTCTTTTAACTTTGAACTATTTTTGTCATCGTTTAATATCAGAATCATGTACAGCAGTTTCATAGGACTAATTTAGACTATTTCTATATTTATCATATTCTGAAAAGGTTTATATAAGTATGTAAATCTCTTCAAGTTTGAAAGAACTCATCTGTAAAAAGAATTTGGACACAAAGACTATATGTGGGTTCATTTTTTAAGTGGTATTCATTTTCTTCTGTAGTTATAGCTTCACTCAAATTTCCACCACTTCTTGAGTACTTTTAATATTTATATGCTTTAGCAAAACACAGCCCTTTGAAATGGGAGTGCCATTTGCTGAGTAAGTCTGAAAGTGGAAAACATTCAGAAATGTTATTTTTCTCCGTTTTTTGTCTTAAATAGATTTTTGTTAGTTCCATTTGTTTTGAATTTCTTTACTCCTCTACATATAATAGCAGGATTTCCACATTACGTTCTTCTTTTTTTTTCCCAAGTTTTCATTACATCTGTGTGCCAGATCTTGGTTCATCCTTTAATGTTTCACCTTTCAGTGCAATTTTGTTTCAGATGTGTCTTTTCAAATTAACATCAAGTTGTGTATTTTTAAACTTTTTATTGAAGTTAAGAAACATACAAAAATATACATAGTGTAAGTGTTAGAGCTCAATTATCACAAAATGAGTTCACCCATACACTCATCTTCCAGGTCAAGAAACAGAATATTACTACCACCCTAGAAGTTTTTGTTTCCTCCAAATCTCTACCTCCCCAAACGTGTTAGCTTGACTTTTAAGGCCATAGTTACTATGACCTTATTTTATACTTTCACATGTAGAATTATGAAGTATTTTCGGTGCATATTATTAATTTCTTTCAACATTTTGTATGTGAGATTCATCCATGTAGTTGCATGGTGCTAGACTTTCTGTTAGTTTCATTATTGTTTGGTATTTCACTGAATGAATATATCATAACTTATTTATATATTCTGCTACTAATTGACAATTAATTTGAGTTTGGAGCTATTGTGATTAATGTTCCACTGAACATCCTAGGGCATGTATTTGGTGCAAATATTCATTCATTACATGCCTGTTGGATTATACCTGGGAGTGAAATATAATATATATATGTGTGTGCATGTGTGTGTAATATACTAATTAATTTACATAGCTACCAATTCTTGGCTTTGTCTGTTTTTATTTCATTTTATCTTATTTTTCTTCAGTCATATTCTGATAATGTATTATAATATCTCTCTGCTTTAAATGTGCGTTTCATGGGTTTCTCATGAGGGTGAGCTTTTTTTCATATATGTATTTGAATATCCTCATTTGTGAAGTGTTTTTCCATGTATTTTACATCATTCTAATTGCATTTTTTTCTAAGCAATATGCAGAAGTTATGTATGTAATATTTCCATGATAATATCCATATCTTTTCAGATATTAAGTATCATAAATATGTTTGGTAATATTTTCAACTTTCAATTTCAAATATTTGGTAAATATTCTTTGATTTGCCTTTACTCCTTCTAAATATGGTGTATTTTGATGATTGGGAGTTCTTGGTTTTAATTTATCAATTTTTAATGGTTATTTCTTTTTATGTTCTGCTTAAGAAATCTTCGCATACCTCAAGGTTATGAAGTTATTCTCTATTACCATCCATAAGCTTGTTAGGGTGCCACACAGTACACAATGGAGTGTACTATTTTCTTCCTCTTTAAAAAATTGGGTGTTGAATCACATCACACAAAATCCAGCAACCACAAATAACTTCAGTGCTTATTACTCATGCATACATAAGCAAAATGAAGGAAATCCCTGGGTGAGCAGCAGCTGTGTCTCACCGGCAAGAATTTGTTCTTGAATGTCTGGAAGAGAAGATGGAAGAGAGGGAGTGAGGTCATGGGGGAAAGATATAGAAGTTAACTTAATAATATATTTGTCTACATGAGATATGCCTACAGTGTAAACTGAAATAGTGGCGTTGGATAGGAAAAAGTAAATTAAGATGTGGAAGAGATAAAATCAACCAGTATTGGTATCTAAATGGTTTTAGAGGTTGAAGGTGTCCAGGATGATTTCAAAGATTCTGAATTAGATAACTAGGCTTTGGCACTGAGATACAAGATATAGAAAAAGATTTCTCTAGAAGGAGAAATAACTTTATTGAGTTTCATGTGTTTTGTATTTGAATTGTCTTTGGGATAAAGAAGTCTGATGATTGGTTAGGATATAATTTTGAAGCTAAAGAGAAAACCGGCACTAGAGACAAAAGCTTAGGACCTCATTGGTGTGTAAATAATTTTGTTGGTACTTGGAGAATTCCACAAAGAATGACTCAAGACTTGAAAACAAGTGAATTAAGATATCAATGAGATATGTTTTTAAATAGATTAAATATATGAAAAGACACCTTGATGTAAGGGAAGACCTTCTTGTACTAGTAATAGAATTGATAGTTAACAAATTGGATGAGTTGACATAAATGAAAAATAAATTTGTCCATCAGAAATTGGGTGCAAGTCATGGAAGATAGGAAGAATCATGAAACCAAATTTTGATAGTTCCCATCTTCAAGGGCCTTAGGACCAATGAGTTAATTGGCTGATCCCACGGTCTGTTGCGGTCACTCTCAGTTTTTTGTCATGTCATGTGTCTTAACCTTGAAACCAGAAGAACAAACCCCAAGCCATGAAAATGCACTAAGATAATGTCATGTTATATCATTATGTGTTGTCTTTTAAAAGGCAGCACATCTATCTTTTCTGAGCTTTCTTCACTTTTTGCCAGCTATACGTTTGTGTTTTTTTGTGAGCCTTCTTTCTATAGCTCATTTTTAAATCCTAAACATAACTATTGTGATTACATAAGACTAAATAAAAAGAGATGAGAACTGGTGATATAACACTGAGGACTACACTGAGGTGGGAGGAAAAGAAAATAATTTAGTGAAGTCCTAGAGAGAAATGAGAGAATGAATAGAGAGAACCAGAATAGAAAGAAATAAGGCACATGAACAAAGACATTAGTTTTAAAAGGTAGTAGTCACAGTTTCAAAAGCTACAATGGTGACAAATAAGGACAGGTTTAAAGTATGCAATAGACTTTCAACTAGAATAATAGGTAATTGAATCTAAATTGAAAACCAACATTTCAGAACTTCCTTTTCACTTTTCTGTAAGATTCTCTTATTTCTTGCAACAAACTTATCATAGATTATTTTGTTTTTTTTTTGTTTGTTCTACTAAAGCTGTTATTAAAAAAGTACCAGAAATGGCTATTAACTTTTATTATATCCTAGACAATGCTACACACTTTGTATCTTAGTTAGTTTTTAGCTCAAAAAATTAAATATTTATCTTTTTACAGATAGATAAATGGGGTTTAGAAAGTTTATTTCAAAAGTTACACACAGAGTAAATGGCTAGGGTTTAACATAAAGCCCATGATGTAGTCACTACAACAAATTGTTTGAGAAAATTAATATCCCTATCAGGATCTTTTCTGAACTCTCTTCACTATTTTATTAACAGGCATTATTTCTTCAAGAGGAAAAAAAAAAAGCCTCTAGATAATGAAAGAGAAGATAGCAGAGAATCTCAAATGGTGATAATTTTTTCAACTTCATCTATATCTGAATTTTGAGACACTCTATAATATTTGGGAATTAACAGTAAGGAAACAAGATAGAAGTTAGAAACTACCAAGGACTATTTATTTTAAAATATTCATTGTCCAATGAATCCATCTAAAAGACTTGCAAATATCCCACAAGCCAGCTGCTTTCAAAAAGACCTCTACCACTAGCACAAGATGGTACCATTGGCATATTATGATCAACACTTTGTGCCATTAGAACACTCTTACCAACTGGCCACAACCAATTCATTAACACATCAATACTCAGGGGAAAAATTAAATCAACCCAATAACCAGCCTGTGGCCGGAGTGCAGCCCCATAGTAATCACCTTGCAGCACCTCCAGTTAGCTCTAAGCAGATGGTGCAGAGCTGCTCAGTATTGTCCTCTTCCAAGTCTCAGGACACAATTTCACAGGGCTTCTATAACAGGGCTCTGAAAGCACCAGTATCCCAATCCAAATGTCAGGCCACACCTTCATTAGACCTCCACCAGAGAACTTCACTGTGGCCTAATCAGAGAGCCCTGAGCTCACCTGTGATACACCATAAACCTCAGACAACATCTTCACTTGAACTTAATAAGACATCTTCATCGTTGGAGTCAAGCCAAACAAATTCGAGCTCACAATTACCCCTTCCCAAACCTCAGACTACATCTTCACCAGACTTTTGCGGGACATCACCTTCACAGAAGTCTAATCAAAGAGTCTCAAGTTCATCATTACTCCCCCCCAAACATCAAGAAACTCCTTCTGCGGACATCTTCTGGGCATCGTCTTCTTTGGGATCTAATCAAAGAGCGCTTAGCTCAACATTACCACAATCCAAGCCTCTGAAAGCATCTTCATTGGATAGCCTTTGGACATCTTTATTAGAGCACAATCAAAGATCTTTGAGCTCACCGTCACTCAGTTCTACACCTCAAATAAATGACATGCTTCAGTCATCACGTTCATTGGAATCCAATCAAATGGCTCTGACCTCACCATTACCTGACTCTAGACCTCAGACAGCACCTGCATTGAATTCTAGTTCCTGTGTTCTGAGCTTACCATCGTCCCCCTCAAAACCAAGGAAATCACCTTTAGCACATTCTGTCCATCAGACTCAGAGTTTGCCATTGTTCTCATCCAAATCTAAGACGGTGCTTACACTAAACCATGACTTCAGGAGCCTGAGCTCACCAGTTTGTCACTCCAAGTTTCAGAACACCTCTTCACCAAATGACAAACAGAAAGCCACAGATTTATCTTCACCCCATTCTAAACCAAATGTCTCAGGTCAATCATTATCAAGCTCCAAACACTTCATCAGAAATATAGCTGCTTCAACATTGGGCTCCAGATTCCAAAGTAAAAGCAGCTTTGATCTTTCTGCCAAAACAGAATCAAATAAAGAAATTCCATGGAGTTTAAATTATATTTACCCCTGCACTGTTAGAGGTGGAACAGTCCCTGATGATGTTGTAAATAAAATTGTCAGTTCTCTCTCCAAGACCAGAATCCAGAGGGATCTCTGTAGGCAGATTCTCTTTCGAAGGATGAGGGGAAGGCCAAATCCTCATCCTGGTCCCCGCCTTTCGTCAAATTACATGGTTTGCTTAGCTTGTGCTTCCTGCGTAAAATCTCAGTGTAACCATCTTACAGGAAGGAAAGATCCTCGCAGTGCAACACTGTTTGTCATACCAACACCTGAACTTGGTTCTGGGGGAGAGATGGAAGTGAAATTAGGTTTTCTCCTTTCCCTACCAGAGACTTCTGTCTCATCTTGTCTCCCATCCCCTGTGAAAGAAAATCAGCCTGATGAAGCCCCTGAAGACAACCTTGGAGGAATGGCGAAGATCCAGATTTTCTCTCCATCTGAACCTGATATCACACAGGAGCTAAATAGGAACAAATGGCTGACAGTAGCCCCTGAAAACAAAGTTGTAAGCCAACAACCCCAGGCTATTGACTGGCTGCTTTATGTTAAGAAAAGTAGTAATTTTCAGCCACAGTCCCTGCCTCAATCCTCTTCCTCCTCCACATCCTCCTCCTCTTCCTCTTCATCATCTTCATCATCTTCTTCCTCCTCTTCAACTCCACCTTCCTTAACCCCTCCTTCCAAAGAGCCTACCACATCTACTCTCTCAGGTTGTGTATTCACTAAGGTACTTAGTTACCACCGGTTGCCTCCAGGGGTCTCCTGGCTTGAGTTTATATGTAATAAAAATCATCAGCCACTTCCTGGAAAACCACAACAAAGTCAATCACGACCTCCCAAAACAAGGCCTATGAGGAATACCACCATAGTAAAAGGGACAAAGGGGCCAAAAATACCGTTCAAATTTTTCCAGACGGTTTCAAAATGAGAGAAATATTGATTAAATTAACTTTTTGTTTCTTTGAAAGCAATTGACCTCTTAGTTCTTTGAAACTAGAGATTGATTTCCTATCATGTTTATTAAAATTCTTAGCAATAACTGTGACTGTATATTTTAGCCGATGAAGCACCTAGTTAAGGGGAACTAATGCTCTTAAGTCTATTTTCTAGTTAAATAATAGACTATGATCTCCTAGAAGGCAAAACTGAATCCCAGGTTTTTAACCAAATGCCTGGCTTATAGTAGCCATTGTATAATCATTGTTACATTAATCATAATTGGCCATAAACCAGAAATACCTCATCTATCTTGTCCTGAACAGTATCTAGCTCATTGTTATTTTCCTTCCTCATAAAACATAGTAATGACAGTATCCTTAAGCCAATTTATGCTAATCTGTTTCCCTGTCTCTAAAGAAAATTCAGATCATGTTCAACAGGTAAGAATGTATATAGAGAGGAATCTTTTCTCCAGTTATGTGAATCTCTTTCTAGTTATGTGTTTCTAGGGAAAGTTCTTCTATGCTAAGATCCCACACTCTGAAATCCAATGATTTATTCAACCTTAGTTAACAAATCTCAGGAGAGAAGAACTAACTAGTGCAAATAACCCTACCAATTGCCTGTGCCACTATTTAAATTATAGGCTCTGTGCCAAATTTAAATTATAGGCTCCGAAGTACCTGTTTATCACTTTTATCTATACATCCAAAATGGGTTAATAAAAATCTTTCAAAAATGTTTTTGTTCCACTGGGTCTACTGGTAGTGGGAAGAGAAGGGAGTTAATTGTCTTATCTACTCACCTTAAGTGATCATCTCAATCCCCAAGGACTAGAATTAGTATCTCTTGCATGCACTGATGACTCAAAATTCTGCTCCACTAATATCTTTCTGACTGTATACTAGACAATTTCCAATTTGAATATTGCACAGGCATCTCAAACTCAGCATGATGAAACCAGAATTATCTTTACATTTACAATTTGGATCATTACATTTATAATCCTTGCCCCCTGGTGTTCCTATTTAAATGGATGTAGCACCGTTCATCCTGGAGTCATGTTTGACTTTTTCTCATTGCCTGCCCCTCTCTAAGTCCATGAGTTCTGTGGCCTTATTATCTCTAGAATCCAGCTTTTTCCTCCAACTCCATGACCACTATCCTAGTTGTGATCACAACCGTTTGTCACCTGGATTACTGCACTTACTCCTAAACATGCACTTTTATCTTTTGAATGCATTTGAAACACAAATTTGATAATGCCATTCCACTGCTTAGAATCCTTTCATCATTGCCCAGTGTTTCCTTGGGAAATTCTAAATTTTTTGTATAATTGAACTATGTATGATAGCCTCTCCAAACTTATTTCTTGTTCTTCTCTAGTCTCCTACTGGATGCTACAGCCATACTAATTGCTTTAAAATGCACAGCATGTGCTAAGGTCTCTGTTACATCCTACACTTTTTTTGTTTATCATTTTATTCAATTTCTTTTTTTTCCCCATTATGGTAAGTGTACTCTTTAATCCCATCCCCTATTTCCTTCATCCCCTCACTCCCTCAACTCTGGTAACCATCAGTTTGTTCTTTATAGTTAAGAGTCTATTTCTTGGTTTATCTCTGTCTTTCTCTTTTTCTTTTCCTTTGCTTATTTGTTTTGTATCTTAAATTCCACATATGAGTGAAATCATATGGTATTTGCCTTTCTCTCACTGATTTATTTCACTTAGTATTATATATATATATATACATATATATATTGTGTATATATATATGTATATATATGTGTATATATATATATATGTATATACACACACAATGTGGTATATATCTTCTTTATCCATTCATCTGTTGATGGACACTTTGGCTGCTTCCATATTTTTGCTATTGCAGATATTGCTTCAGTAAACATAGGGGTGCATATCTTCCTTTGAATCACTGTTTTTATATTTTTTGGGTAAATACCCGCTAGTGTGATTACTGGATCATAGGATAGTTCAATTTTTAATTTTTTGAGGGAAATCCATACTGTTTTCTACAGTGGTTGCACCAGTTCACATTCCCAACAGTGCACTAGAGTTCCCCTTTCTCCACATCCTCCCCAGCACTTGTTGTTTCTTGTGTTTTCTATTTTAACCATTCTGACAAGTGTGAGGTAATATCTCATTGTAGTTTTAATTTGCATTTCTCTGATGAGTAATGTTGAGCATCTTTTCATGTGTCTGTCAGCCAGTTGTATGTCTTCTTGGGAGAAATGTCTGTTCATGTCATCTGCCCATTTTTCAATTGGATTATTTGTTTTTTGGATATTGACTTGTATCAGTTATTTTATATTTTGGATACTAACCGTTTGTCAGAAATGGCATTTGTGAATATTCTCTCCTGTTCAGTAGGTTACCTTTTAATTTTGTTGATTTTTTTTTTCATTCGCTGTGCAGAAACTTTTTATTTTGGTATAGTCCCAATAGTTTATTTTTGCTTTTATTTTGCTGGCCTCACATCCTACACTTTTAAATAGAAAATTTTGCTGTCCAGAAATATCTTCCCATCTATATATTTTTTTATCCTACAGGGCTCTGTTTTGTCTTGAAACTTCTGGAAAGCCTCTTCCCGATGCATTTATGAAGGGGTTAGTTGGCTCTCCTATTATCATAAAACTGTGTTAACTCTTTGTACTGCTCTTAACCCATTATAAAGTAATCATTTCTTGTCTATTTTCACTTACAATACTGAAAACTCCTGCTCACTATTTTTTTTTTTAAACCTAGTCCTTGGCATAGAGTGCATGCCTTAAAACAGTGTTGATATTGAATAATGCTATTGAAGCTCTTCATCTTCTTTTAATTCTCTGAAATAAGCAACATTTCATCAGTTTGCTTCTTTCCCTTAAGATTGAATTGTTCTCTGTACCTTTTGTCTTGGTGAGAACATGTATAAAACTTATTGATGACAGCAGTCATCCTTGTCTTATTTCTTATGTTAACAGTGATTCTTTCTAGGATTTCAGTATTAAATTTGATGTTCGTTAATGTATAGCTGATCAGTGATGATGAGGAAAAACTTATGTATGTGATAATGTGTTTATGGCTTTCTCCAACCCATGTAGAAAACCCTTGACATATGCTTTATTCACCCTGAACTTCTCTTTTTGTGACACACATCACTTTGTAATTACTTGTTTAATATGCTCTCCACTAGACTAAACTTCAGGACTGGGGGGTCCTGTGTCCATCTTGTTTACCACTAACTCCTCAGGATGTAGTGGTACCTGGCACATATTAAGTATTCAATAAATATTTATGGAATTAAGTTAAACTAAGGAGTTCAAATGACTTATTTATTGATATAATTTACATGTTTAATTTTCCATCTCTTAGCTTGTTTTCTAAACTTTACACCTCATTGTAGTTTCTTTTCACTTCTTTCCTTTTTTTTCTTTTTTGGGCTATGACTTAGTTGCTTTTAACTTTTCTAATGTATTGGCAGTTAGTTATTTTGTTCTTAATTATAACAGTGTCTACCTTCAAGATTTCTTCAAAATAATTCTTCAACCAGTATTTTCTAATTTGAAAATAAAACTGCATCAAACTTATGGGGAAAATTCATAAACAGTGGTTATCCAACCCTGTTTCTCTCCCAGCTTCTATTAAGACACCAATAAAAATTTTGAATAAGGAATAACATGGGTCATGCTGGAAAGGCCAAGAAATTTCTGCCAAATCTTGTATAGATGAGACCAGATTTCAAAAACGTAAGTCTCAAAATTCACTACATTTGAAAAAAGAGATCATCTGAAAAGTAATAGAAAAAGATATTACTTGCATCTCGTTAATGCCTTTCTCCTTAAATTGAAAGGGCTAGACATGAGAACGGATCATAGTAGAGTTGGAAAGTAGAAGGTGGATCCTATGAGTTGTCTCATTTTGATCCAAGCAATTGATGTAAAGTGGAATGACACATCTGGTTGATAATTTGACAGTAGTATCAAAATCTTAATAATATATGTAACTTGGGGGAGGAAATAACATACATAATTGTTTGCCCTATGGTCATCTTTCTTCAAAATTATCTTAAAGAAATCATCATGACTACATAGAGTTACATAAACAAGTAAGCTTTGTGTTTCTTTACAATAGTGAGGGATTGGGGAAAAAATCTAGATTTTCTTTTATAGAAGTGTTTAAATACACTATGATTCATACATGTGATATTTTTCCTATTGAAAAAATTGTTATTTCTAATATTGCATCTACATTCATTTCAGGAATAGAACTCCTTTCTTCAGGAAAATATCTTGTTGAGAATAGTTAGCCATTGATAGTGATCCTGAGCATGGGTTGGAAGAACAAAGTTGAACAAAGAGGAGATAGCTAAACTACTGTATTTAAATTTCAAACAGGACATTTTCAATGAGAGACCAATGAAAAGAGAGAGAATATAACATTTTTGATTTAAGTGAAAATATACTTTCATTACATGACATCACATGCTCCTTGTAAAACATCGAAATTATGCATATATGTATATGTGTGTCTTTGTATTCGTGCAAAATCTATTTCATACATATGAGAAAGATAAAGTGACTGGAAGTAAACGCCAAAATGATGAAGAAAAGTGTTTAATACTAGAAAATAGTTATAATGGAATGTTTAGGAAATAAGTAGATTTTTAATCTTTCCCAAATCTTTAATGAATATGAATTCCTTTTATAATCAACTTAAATGTCTTAAAAATGAAAAATGAAACTTGCTTTATCTTCTCTATTTTAGATTAATTATCTAGCACACAACTTTGCTGTTGTACTCTTGTCCACCTTTTGGTATCAATTTGTGGCTTTACAAGTTCACAAGAAATACATATTTCTATGAGATACATAGTTTTTTCAGGAGCAATAAATTTCCATTGAGTTTTAAAGTCTGTTAAAATATTTTAAAAATTCTATATTTTCTATTTCAATATTCCTTTCCCGGCTTCTTTTTTTTTAATAATTTTTTATTATGTTATGTTAGTCACCATACAGTACATCCCTAGTTTTTGATGTAATGTTCCATGATTCATTACTTGCATATAACACCCAATGCACCGCGCAATACGTGCCCTCCTTAATACCCATCACCGGCCTATCCCAATCCCCCACCCACTCCCCTCTGAAGCCCTCAGTTTGTTTCCCAGAGTCCATAGTCTTTCACGGTTCATTCCCCCTTCTGTTAACCCCCCCTTCATTCTTCCCTTCCTTCTCCTACTGATCTCTCTGCTATTCCTTATGTTCCATAAATGAGTGAAACCATATGATAATTGTCTTTCTCTGCTTGACTTATTTCACTTAGCATAATCTCCTCCAGTCCCGTCCAGGTTGCTGCAAATGTTGGGTAATCATTCTTTCTGATGGCTGAGTAATATTCCATTGTATATATGGACCACA
>NC_048218.1:38767066-38945144 GCF_002007445.2 Ailuropoda melanoleuca
TTTCTGATAGCTGAGTAATATTCCATTGTATATATGGACCACAGCTTCTTAATCCAGTCATCTGTTGAAGGGCATCTCGGCTCCTTCCATGATTTGGCTATTGTGGACAATGCAGCTATGAACATTGGGGTGCATATGGCCCTTCTCTTTACTACGTCTGTATCTTTGGGGTAAACACCCAGTAGTGCAATGGCTGGGTCATAGGGTAGTTCAATTTTTAACTTTTTAAGGGACCTCCACACTGTTTTCCAGAGTGGCTGTACCAACTTGCATTCCCACCAACAATGTAGGAAGGATCCCCTTTCTCCACATCCTCTCCAACATTTGTTGTTTCCTGCCTTGTCAATTTTTGCCATTCTAACTGGTGTAAGGTGGTATCTCAATGTGGTTTTGATTTGAATTTCCCTGATGGCTAATGATTTTGAACATTTTTTTCATGTTTCTGTTAGCCATTTGTATGTCTTCGTTGGAAAAGTGTCTGTTCATATCTTCTGTCCATTTTTTGATTTGTTTATTTGTTTCTTGTGTATTGAGTTTGAGAAGTTCTTCATAGATCTTGGACACTAATCTTTTATCTGTAGTGTCATTTGCAAATATCTTCTCCCATTCCGTGGGCTCCCTCTTAGTTTTTTTGACTGTTTCCTTGGCTGTGCAGAAGCTTTTTATCTTGATGAAGTCCCACAAGTTCATTTTTTCTTTTGTTTCTCTTGCCTTTGGAGATGTGTCATGAAAAAAGTTGCTTGGTCAATGTCAAAGAGTTTGCAGCCTATGTTCTCCTGTAGGATTTTGATGGATTCCTCTCTCACATCGAGGTCTTTCATCCATTTGGAGTTTATCTTTTTGTATGGTGTGAGAGAGTGGTCAAGTTTCATTCTTTTACATGTAGCTGTCCAATTTTCCCAGCACCATTTATTGAAGAGACTGTCTTTTCCACTCGATGTTTTTTCCTGCTTTGTCACAGATTGCCCAAAGAGTCGAGGGTCCATTTCTGGGTTCTCTGTTCTGTTCCATTGGTGTATGTGTCTGTTTTCGTGTGAGTACCATGCTGTCTTTGTGATCACAGCTTTGTAGTATAGTTTGAAATCCAGCAACGTGATGCCCCCAGCTTTGTTTTTCCTTTTCAACAATTCCTTGGTGATTCGGGGCCTTTTCTGGTTCCACACAAATTTAAGGGCTGTTTGTTCCAGTTCTTTGAAAAATGTCATTGGCATTTTGATCAGGATGGCATTGAAAAGTGTAGATTGCTCTGGGCAGCATAGACATTTTAACTATGTTAATTCTTCCGATCCATGAGCATGGAATATGTTTCCATCTTTTTGTGTCTTCTTCAATGTCTTTCAAGAGTGATTTGTAGTTTCTAGAATATAGATCCTTTACGTCTCTGGTTAAGTTAATTCTGAGATAACGTATGATTTTTGGTGCTATTGTAAATGGAATGGATTCCCTAGTTTCTCTTTCTTCAGTCTCATTGTTCATGTATAGAGATGCAACTGATTTCTAAGCATTGATTTTGTATCCCACCACATTACTGAATTGCTCTATAACTTCTAGTAGTTTGGGGGTGGATTCTTTTGGGTTTTCCATATAGAGTATCATGTTATCTGTGAAGAAAGACAGTTTGACTTCTTTGCTGATTTTGATACCTTTTATCCCTTTTTGTTGTCTGATTGCTGTTGCAAGGACTTTTAGTACTATGTTGAATAATAGTGGCGAGAGTGGGCATCCTTGTCGTGTTCCTGATCTTAAGGGAAAGGCTTTCAGCTTTTCCCCATTGAGAATGATATTCACTGTAGGCTTTTCATAGATGGTTTTTATGAAATTGAGGAATGTACCCTCTATCCCTACACTCTGAAGGATGTTAATCAGGAAAGGATGCTGTATTTTGTCAAATGCTTTTTCTGCATCAATTGAGAGGATCATGTGGTTCTTGACTCTCTTCTTGTTGATATGATCTATCACACTGATTGATTTGCGAATACTGAACCACCCTTGCATCCCACGGATGAATCCCACTTGGTAATCCTTTTAATGTACTGTTGGATCCTATTAGCTAGGATCTTGTTGAGAATTTTGGCGTCCATATTCATCAGGGATATTGGTCTATAATTCTCCTTTTTGATGGGGTCTTTGCCTGGTTTGGAGATCAAAGTAATACTGGTCTCATAGAATGAGTTTGGTAGTTTTCCTTCTGTTTCTATTTTTTGAAACAGCTTCAGGAGAATAGGTATTATTTCTTTGAATGTTTGGTAGAATTCCCCAGGGAATCCATCAGGCCCTGGACTCTTGTTTTTGGGGAGGTTTTTGATCACTCCTTTCAATCTCTTCATAATTAATCGGTCTGTTTAAATAATGAATTTTTTCCTGTTTCAGTCTTGGTAGTTTATAGGTTTCCAGGAAGGTCATTGCCAGACTTCTTACACCATTCTTTTATTTATTTGTGCATTTGTTTATTTTAATTATGAAATATTTCAAACCTATAGACAAAGGCAGATAATATGTTGGTGAAAGTTTTTAATCACTATCCAGCTTTATCAAATTATCTTCTTTGGTTACATTTATTTCATATGTTAAAGAAGTAAAACATTTTGATACAAATGCTAATCCTATTGCATATAACCATCCAGGATCTGAATCCTATCTTGTACTTCCAAGGAGCAATCACTGTCATAAATTTGCTGTAAGTCACTTGTCTACTTTTTAAAAATTTCTTAAATATTTAAAGAACCATAAAAATCTATTTTTCTGGATGTTTTAAAGCTTCATGTATTTTTTTTGAAATATGTAATTTTTGATCTGGACTATGTTTTTAAGATTTATCCTTGTTATAAAATACTTTATAGATAGGTCATTTCATTTCCAGGGCTTTGTGTGTGTGTGTGTATGTGTATACATATATGTATATTATACACATATACGTAGATGTATATACTGTATAACTGCATAATGTGAATTTATTACAATTTATTATTTTTTAGTTGAATAGTTAATTTACATTTTTATTATCACACACACTGCACATCAATGCACATATATGCATTGACATTGTTTAAAAAATTTAACAGACGTATAATTGATGTATAATGTATTAGTTAAGATAAACAACATAAGGATTCAATGTTTGTACATATTGAAAGACTACCACTGCAGTAAGTCTAGTTAACGTCTGTCCCTATACATAGTTACAAAATTTTTCTTTCTTGTGATGAAAACTTTTAAGATTTATTCTCTTAGCAACTTTCAAATATGCCATACAGTATTATTAACTATAGTACCATGCATATATCTTTTTCGTGTCCTATTTTGCACTTGTAGGTATTTGAAAGAGTCATGCTGTGAAATATTTGATCCGTGGATTTACAGCATCATTGTAACCTCAGATCTTGTTAGGAATGCAAAATCTCACCCCATCTCAAATACACTAAACCATAGTCTTGAATTCTATAAAATTCTCAGATAAGTTTTATGTACATTAAGCATTTGGAAAACACTATGTCTTACTGAGAGTGGAATTGATAATTGCAGCAATGTTGTCCAATAAAGACATAATGTGAGTCATATATAATTTTAAATTTTCTTGTAACCACATTAGGAAGTAAAAGAAATAGGTAAAATTCATTTTGATAGTATATTTTCTTTAACACCGTGTATCTTAAAAATTTACCATTTCAACATGCAATTAAGACTTGTTCTCAACCAAGGTTGATTTGCTTCCAAGGGGATATTTGGCAATGTCTGTAGACATTTTTTTTAAGACTTAAATAATTAACTAATTAATTAATTTATTTATTGAGTGCAGGGGGAAGCACAGAGGGAGAGGGAGAGAGAATCTCCAGCAGGCTCCGTTCTGAGTACAGAGCTCCATCCTGGACTCTTTCCCACAACCCTGAGATCATGACCTGAACTGAAGTCAAGAGTCAGATGCTTAACTAACTGAGCCACCCGGGCACCTCTGCAGACATTTTTGACTGTCATAACTGGGTGGATGTTTTAGGGGTTCTAGGTCATGACTAGGTAGAGGCCAGGGATGCAGCTAAAAATCATACAATGCAAAGGATAACCTTTGACAAAGGATTACCCAGTCTAAAATGTTAATAGTGTCAATTTTGATAAACCTTAAATTAATATGACAAATATTAGTGTGAGATATATAAATGTGTGTGCATACACATATATATCTGTCTTTAAAATCTGTTGAATTTAACACTTAACAGCACATCAGAACTCAGACTAGTCACATTTCAAGCACTTAGTAGCCACATTGAACAGTATAGGGTTATAGTGTTAAAACATTTTAAAATTTACTGGATATTACTAAATTGCTCCTTAAGGTAATTTTACTATTATATATGCCCACAAGTAATGCATGAAAGTTTGCACTGTTCCATAGTCACACCAGTAATACATAATTTTCAGACTTTTTAATTCTTGGCTTTTACTAATAATGTGGTTCATATTAATAAAATGATCTCCTTGTACTATATTTTAAATTTTTACCTCTCTTATTGCTAGCTACCTTAAACGTCTTTACGTGTTTATTGACCTCCTGGATTTCCTTATTTATGACTTGCCTTTCATAAGCATTGCTCATTGTTCTATTGAGCACTCTTTTTTTTAATTTGTAGAAATTCTTTATATGCGTATTCCAAACCTGCTCTTTCAGTTGGCTTGATATTAAATGATCTTGACACTATCAGTAATTCCTAGTTGGTCATCATATGTTGTGATTATGCCCTAACACATTCAGGTTTTTAAAACAGACTGTGTAATTATAAATCTATATTCAAAAGTATTATAGAAATAAACGAAGACCAACCAAATGAGAACAAGTGAAGGCTGTTTATTCAGAGCTTGTTATAGCAAGGGGGTCAGCCATCACTACTTGTATTTGCAGACATTTAAAGGCAAGCAGAACAGTGGGAAACATTTTTTAAATGTATTTATTTTTTATTTTTTTTTGAGAGAGAGTGTGAGTGAGGGAGAGGGAAAGAGAGAATCTTAAGCAAGCTCCACAACCAGCTTGGAGCCCAATTTGGGTCTTGATCTCATGACCTTGAGATCATGACGAGCTGAAATCAAGAGTCAGAGCCTTAGTGAACTGAGCCACCTGTGTGCCCCCAGAAAGGTTTATAGCAGAAAAAAAAGAGAAGGATTCAAGTATGCCCTACATGGGAACTGTTGGTACAGGGAAGTGTGGGCAGGCTTACTAGAAGAAAGGCACCCTATGTGATTGGTTAAGTGCAAAATTGGCTTTTTCTGGCCCTATGGTGGAAGTGGAAGTGGGGACAAATGTTAGTGAAGCTGTTACTTATTTAATCATGTCCTGGCCATTTTGGGCCAATGGTTTCAGGCATTATTGTTTGGCTTCCTGGATTGTGACTAGAGATAGTGGTCTGACTTCTTACAAGTCTGATATATTAACAGTGGGCATGCTTCCTAGGCTGGTTACTACAGATAATGAGTTGATTTCTTGGGCTGCTAAGTGCAAGTTATAGATCAGAGTTTATGTTTATACAGGGTCATCATCTGTATATTTAGTCTGTCAATATGACCTGTCTAAACTTTTCTTATACTGTCTTGACAGTTTTGTTATAGAATTCTAAATTAATAGATTTTCCTATGTTTCACCCTTTTAAACAATTTGTATCCCATATTTTGATAGGTAACACTTTTTTGTTTGGTTCTTCTGTTAATCTTAAAAATTTTCTACATAGATTTCCTGGTAATTTGTAATTTAGATTACTCTGATATTTGATATTTTATAGAACACTTTCTCTCTGCCTGGATTCATAATCATTTTTTTCTGTCATTTTAATTTTAAAATATTGCCAGCAAATGCTTTTAGAATGCAGTAAGCTTTTTCAATATGTATACATAGTCCTCTGTTAATTTATTGTCTTCTATAACTTTGAAAATTGCTTTTTGTAATCTGTTGTTTTATCTTTTTTTATGAGCACTAGTTAATTATGTGTTGGAGTTCTGTTCTTAGTTTCTAGTATCTTTCATTTCATTGCATCATTTTTTTTCCCTCTGAATTCTGGAAATTATCTTGAGTTGTTTTGCACATCAGTAATTCTGTCTTATCATTTGTGTTCCTGACTGCCCCCTCTGGACTTTTAATTTTACTCTTGTACTTTTTAGTATCTCCATTAATTAAAAAAGAAAAAATCAACATCAAGATGTATTTCTCAATGGCTCTGAGTTTTTAGATTGATTTTTTCTTTCATATGTTTTACAGAATATTCACAGAGCTATTTAAAAATCTTTTTAATACTTTTGAACATGAAATATTTATCAAGATTTATTGTTATTTGATATGTCACAAAATTGAAAGATATAAAAACCACTATTCTCATAGGCATTGCTAGCACATCTCTTCCTTTCTCTGAAACCTGTCTTGGAGAAACTAGTTGCTCAGGATCCAGTGCACACTGTACCTTTCTGACTCCATACTTTTTATTTTTCTATTTCTCTTTAGTAAGAGAAGCTTCCTTCCTCCCTGCTTCTCTTTTTGTCATTACTCTTCCAACAGTAGTTTTCTGTATGTGTGTATTTTGTAGCAGATATGCTCTAGCCACATAAAACTATACCAAAATGCATTAAAGAAACATCTATTTATTTTTCTAATTAATAGATCCTTTGGGTTTCAGAATTGGGACAAATTTGGAGGGGGTTTATAAAGACTCTACTTATCTACCTTTTAGTCACTCGTTCACTGGATATTCCTTTTAAGTACTGAGGAAAAGGATCTAAAGCAGCTTGCCTGAGATTCATGATCCATTAATTCTTCTTGGGGAAAGAGATCCCCTCCCAAGCCTGGGGAGAAGAATGTCAGGTAACTCAATGTAATCTCCTTATCAGATAGAATTTCCTTTGCTATGAGGAGTAGTCCTTATTTGTAGAATGCCTTTAGCACAATATCCCTGTTTAATCATTACTTACAGTAAATCTATGAAATCATAATGCATGATTCACTAGAGAATGTCAAAAAACTATACAACTTCCTGGGTATAAGACAGTGATATTTCATAACTTAAATGTTCTCCACTGTGTAAGGATTATTACTAGAGACAGTGGTCTGACTTCCTACAAGTCTGATGTATAGATGTGGTACCTTACAAAATATCTCTGGCAAACCTCACGTGTTATTCTTCTATAATGGAGATCACATATTGAGGGTAGAAGAGTGTAGGAGCATTCTGGAATGTCCAGGTCTTCTCTCTACTTTGTCTTTGCCCTTGACAACCTGTATATATATATTTTTTAATATTTAGGTAAACTTTGGTAAGGCAAGGTCTCTGATAGTTTAAATCTCACTTAACAATCTGTTCCTTTGTGTGAGCTCAAGTGCCTTATTTTCCAGCCTCTGAGTTGGTACTGGAAAAAGAGCTGCTGTAGCAAACCAGTTGATGTAAAGTGGTATGACATATCTGGAGAATAACTTCACAATAATATCAAAACCTTAATAATATACATAACCATTTTCCCCTATGGCTCTCCAATGCAGAGTAGCATGAAAGCAGCCATAGACATATAATAAATGGGTTCATCTGTGTTCCAATAAAACTTTACAAAAAAGTATGGCAGATCAGATTTGGCCCCTGGTACATAGTTTGCTAACTCTTGTTCTTGATAGTTTGGTTTGAGAAAGCTTTTCTGACAAATGACATTTGTCTCTGAAGTAAAGACAGGACATATCATTAAGAAAACCCCCGTTAGGGATTCCTGGGTGGCTCAGTTGCTTAAGCGTCTGCCTTCAGCTCAAGTCATGATCCCAGGGTCCTTGGATCGAGCCCCATGTCAAGCTTCTTGCTCAGTGGGGAGTCTGCTTCTCCCTTTCCCACCACCCCTGCTTGTGCTCTCTTTCTCTATTAAATAAATTTTAAAAATCTTAAAAAAAAACCAAGAAAATCCCTGATAGATATTTTTCCCCCTCCATTTACAATGTGTGCAGTAGTAATAGTTGTTTGGCCTTAGTTTTGAGTGTTGAGTTTTACCATCAATAACTTGAAAAATTGAAAGGATAAACCAGTAGGTTAAGCAGGTAATCTTTTCTTAAGTGTGCTGCTTCTTAATTTATAAATGCTTATAAAATTAATTTTATTAACTTGTAAATGATATTTTACCTATTTTTAGCTTAATACAGATAAAGAAAATGAATCACTAAGGGAGAAGATAGGGAGTTGGGTGCCTGGCATTTCAGGAAAGAAATAAGGGAGAACATTTCATGAGAATGGAATGAAGTTTGGGACAGGCTGGTGGCCAGATTCTCCATTTCCCTCTCATCTCCTCCTTGGTGCTGTCAGCTAAGTTTTGCTTCTGTGCCAGCTGGATTGGCAGTCCTTCTTCAAAAATCAATATTCAAGTTATTAAATTTTATTGCAATAAGGTGCCATTTTTCTTTCTTTTTCCAGATCCTCCTCTTTCTCCACCTTCTTCTATCTCATCCTCCTTTTCCTTTTCCTCCTCCTCGTTCTTATTTTTTCTCCTAATCTGAAAAAAATCCATGTAAGTTCTTTGTCAAATAGTCTCTTAAAAAAAAAGGGAAAGAAAAAAAGGAAAACAACAACAAAAAACCTCTTCTTTAAACCTCTTTCATTGGCTTCTTTCCTTTTCTGGGAAAATTTATCAATTTATCCTCTGTTACAGTTCACTTTTCCAGTCCCTTCCCAGCAACCACAGCCTGTTCCCCTCCCTGCCCTCAAACACACAGAGAAAGAACCAGTGAATTGGTGAATTTCTTATATGAGGCACCGGATGTGGTTTTCACATTAACAAGCTATAGAATCATCAGCAAGTAACTTAGTCTCTATTAGCCTCTTTTAATCTCTGTTTATACATCTGTAAAGCAAGAGTTAAAGTGTATGTTCCCTAGAATAAGACTTCCTTTCATGATGCTTTTGTTCACAGGATTCCAAACACCTGAAATAACTATATAGTGACATTAAACATAATTGTCATGTCACATTAATTGATCTTATGTACATATAATAAGAACTATGTACACCGCCATTTATTTTTTACATTATTTAAATTCATGAAACGTGAGGTACTGAAAACAATTAGAATGAAGGTGGAACCAGGCTCATTCCTTCATTTATCCGCATGACCTCGAGTGTCCATTTTACAGAAGGCATTTCCTAAGGAAACTGCAACCTCTGGAACATCATCTCAACTATACCTTAAACTCTTTCAGGAAAAAAAGAAGTAGAACTGTATTATCTCTTTGGTCTAAATATGTACTTCTCTTCCAGGTTGAAAAAATAAAACACTGCTTTAACACTCAGGGATAATGATCATGCGTTCCACACTCTTGGGCTCAGACATACTCAGACTCAAGGTCTGTCACTAACTGCACAGCTTTGGCAAGTTAGTTAATCATGGTGAAAATCTGTTCCCTCATCAAAGAGGGATGATATATGGTGAGCTTCTGGCACACAGTAACCCTGAAATGAATACTATCATTCCTACCTTTATTATTATTTTGTTGAAATTCTCCTTTTTCCTCTTCTTTTCCTCCTCCTCCTTTTCCTCCTCCCATTATTCTACCTCCTCCTCCTTCTTCTTCTTCCCTTTTTTTTCCTCCTTTTCTCCCACCTTTCCTTCTCCTCCTCCTCCTCCTTCTTCACATTTATGCATCCACACTGTGCTTTAATAGCTATAGTTGGTAACATAAACATTTTTGATACTTGAGGATAATAATGGCCTGAGGTCCATATTCAAAACATCACTTATGGGATTCCTTGATGGTTTCCCCTCTGTCAATTAAATCTGTATTCCATTTTAATCATTGCCACTTAGGTCAAGTCTGCTTGTTGCTCATTGAGCAAAGTCCCGATTCTTCAGGCTGTCACATAAGGTCCTTCACTATTCTGTCCAGCTCAAACTCTTTTTCATTACCTTCCTTTTTCCCAAGGTACTACAACCATAATGCATTTCAATTCCATGTAATCTTTGCCTCTTGCAATTTCTTAAATATACCCAATATTTTCTGCCTCTCAGAGCTTGCTTCCTGCTGCTTGGGTCATTTAGAACATTCAACATCCATACCGACCTCTGTTGATATCCTATCTATTATGCGAGCTCATCTCTGTTAACAATATATCAACACCCCTGCTTGTACCCTAAACCAGTGGTTGGTTCTTAGCATTCCTATGCCTCTGGCATGTGTTCTTTGATTACATTTACGTATAGATCCTTTCAATTTACTTACAATTTCCAATTAACCCTTGAGATTTTAAGTGCCCTGAAGTCTAAACCCTTCAGCATATTTTCTTCATTCTTCTTTAAATTGTATAAGGTTTTGTCTTTAGGAAATGCCTTGCTAATAAGTATTTATATAACTATTTGGTTCTAGACAGTAAGTATAGAGGGATGGGCATAGAACTATTTTTGTTGCTTGTAGAAAGTGACTTCCCAACGCTTCTTCCTACACTGAGGAAATGGTGTGTCAGAATCACATTCTGAGATTTGTGCCAGGCTTACACTACAAAGTGAGAAGTGTTTGAAAGGTAACACTGATAAAGAAGTGTGAATTGCAGTACTTTAGAATATGAAAATGAGCTGAAGTATAACCACTCACTTCTCAGTCAAATGAAAAGTATAAGATGAAATAGATATATAATAAATTGAAAATGATTTTTAAAATGTTGAGTCCATACCATATTATTCATAACAGAAAGCTATGGAGAACTCTAATATGAGTGGAATCATAGTATGTGATATTTGGTACTCTTATTAATTACTGAACTTTAAATTAGACTTCATCTCTCCTAGCAGTTGTAATTTCTTTGACTATCCACTAGAGAAAAAAGTATTGTATTTGATTACTTTCAATAATAATAATAGAACCCACTTGTTTGGGGGATTATATTTTGTATTGTCATTTTTTTTGAGGAAATTTTTTAAAATTTAAATTCAATTAACATATAGTGTATTATTAGTTTCAGAGGTAGAGTTTAATGATTCATCAGTCCTATATAATACCCAGTGCTCATTATATCATGTGCCCTCCTTAATGTCCATCACCATCCCCTCACCCCTTCCCCTCCAGCAACCCTCAGTTTGTTTCCTATGATTAAGAGTCTCTTATGATTTGTCTCCCTCTCTGATTTCATCTTTTTTATTTTTTCCTCTCTTCCCCTATGATCCTCACTTGTGTTTCTTAAATTCCACCTATGAGTGAGATCATATGATAATTGTCCTTCTCTGATCGACTTATTTCGCAGTGTAATACCTTCTAGTTCCTTCCATGTTGTAAATGGCAAGATTTCATTTTTTGATGGCTTCATAGTATTCCATTGTATAAATATACCACATCTTTATCAATTCATCTGTAGATGGACATCTGGGCGCTGTCCATAGTTTGGCTATTGTGGACATTGCTACTATAAACATTGGGGTGCAGGTGCCCCTTTGGATTACTACATTTATATCTTTGGGGTAAATCCATAGTAGTGCAATTTTAACTTTTTGAGGAACCTCCATACTATTTTCCAGAGTGGCTGCACCAGCTTGCATTCCCACCAATAGTGTGAGATTGGGTTCCCCTTTTTCTCCATCCTCACCAACATCTGTCATTTCCTGACTTGTTAATTTTAGCCATTCTGACAGGTGTGATGTGATATCTCATTGTGGTTTTGATTTGTATTTCCTTGATGCCAAGTGTTGTTGAGCATTTTTTCATGTGTGTGTTGGCCATTTATATGTCTTCTTTGGAGAAATGTCTGTCTGTTCATATCTTTTGCCCATTTCTTGATTGGATTATTTGTCCAATTGAATTATTTGTTCTTTGGGTGTTGAATTTGATAAGTTCTTTTTAGATTTTGGATACTAACCCTTTATATGATAAGACATTTGCAAATATCTTCTCCCATTCTGTCAGTTGTCTTTTGGTTTTGTCAACTGTTTCCTTTTTAACAATATGAAAAAGCACTTACTCAAAATGTGAAAAATTGCAAACACTTTTCTTTAGATGTATAGTCATGCATCATATGAGACATACTGTCCAATCTATACTTGGGGTAGCTTTTTCCTCAGAGGACATTTGAATCGACAAAGAAATGTCATTTAGTTGTGTAGAACAGAAATTGTAGCTTATTTTTGAATCTTTTCCACCTGCTAAAGACAAAATTCAGCTAGATTATGGAAAAATTAATTTCTGTCCTGATGTATGTTGCTCCAGCTAGTTATGTTAGGTCAAAATTCCATACTGATTGGAATAAAACTGATGTTTCCTTTATTGTTTCATTTCACTCTTTAATATATATTAAAACTATCTGTGCTCAGTTTTTGAGACAATTATGTTAAAAATATAATGTACACAGTTGTTAAAATCATTCAATATATGCATGCAAGTGCTATGAATTAAAGCCAGCTTATGGAAGTTATTGAGAGAGAGGAGAGAATGAATTTAATGATCTTGTGTTCTTTGCCAATTCCCCTTGTTGAGTTGTGGATAAATGCTCTAAAGATTTACTGTATTGTTAATTCAAATTTATTTGAAATGAAAGGGATGCTTGCCAAATATTCAATAAGACAAAAAAAAAAGCAGTGTGATTTACATATTTCATTGCTATAACATTCCATATGAGCAAGCAAAATTTGTAGCATCAAAGAAAGGAAAGCTTATTTGTGATCTAGATAAACAGGTACATGAATTTATTTTGAAATGAAATTCTTCATAATATGTCAGTAGTAATTACTGCACATTTTCCAACACAAATCGATATGCAGATTTTAATTATAATTGGCAGCATTATGTAAATTGTCCTCAAAATACAAAAGAAAAATTTGAAGAGCACTAAGACTGGGTTGACATAAGAGTTAATAAATGTATTTAACTTCAACAGAGATAGTTTTGAAACCAGTATGCTTTTGCTCCAAATTAAAAAAAAAAAATCTTCCATAAATGATGAACCAGTTTTATTAATTTAGGTATAAGTAAAAAAGCAAAATGAATTTTGGAAATTGATTCAGTTATTTGAAACCATTGAAATAAATTTAGGATAACTTGTGTGTATAAATATATTTTTTAACTGTATGTTTAGCAACTCTAAATGCAGATCAAATATATTTGATGAACATTTAGTATCCTAATAGAAATGTGCTTTAAGGGTAACATATATCAAATTTGAAAGAAGATGGCACAAAAACTATAAAATGACTCAATAATATTTATAGTGATTGCATCTTGAAATGATAATATTTTGGATACATGATGCTAAATAAAATATATTATTGTTAATTTTACTAGTTTCTTTTTATTTTTTAGTATTTCTACTAGAAAATTTAAAATTACATGTGTGGCTTACTTATATCTCTATTGGATAGTGATAGTCCAGAATATAAGTAAGGGTTGAGTGTCTTGAAAACTACTGTTTCCTGATGCCTAAGAGGAATATACTTGGCATGCGTTTGGTAGTTAACAAATATGTTTGAGTGAATTCTGATAAAAATTTTATGAGATGTGTAAGCAGAAGAACTGGTTTTTTTTTTTCTCTTTCTCTCCCTGTCTCTGTCTCCTTACTTTTTTCTCATTAAAAATGATTGTCAAAAAAATTCAAATGTTAGCAAATCTAATATGTGTCTTGTGATGCCTGTCTGGAGAGATAACTGCTATTAATTTGGTATATCATTCCAAATTGGTCACTGCTATCATTCTATTCTCCCGCATTTTTAAAAACATAACTGGCATCACAATGTACACACTTCGGTGTTATGTGGTCCTATTACAGTTTTATAAATTTTGATTGTATAAGTAGTGAATGCTTATAAAAATTCAGACAATAACTAAACATATACTATAGAAATCCAACATTATGTTTCCCTCTTAAAAATAGTTCTTAGAAGATTATAATATATTGTTCCATATTTTGTCTATACAAATGCAGACATGTTGCATTTATTTTTAAAAATATATGGGGGGTTCCAGGGTGGCGCAGCAAGTAAAGCATCCAACTCTTGGTTTCTGCTCAGATTGTGTTCTCAGGATTGAGAGATCAAGCCCCTGTGGGGCACCACGCTCAGCGAGGAGTCTGCTTAAGGCTCGCTCTCCCTCTCCCTCTGCCTCACCACCCCACTTGTGCACACACTCTCTCAAATAAGTAAATAAATAAATAAATAAAATAAAATCTGAGCAACAAGTGGAGTTATATTGTACATATAACAGGCATATTATCTCACTGTATTGCTTTGATTCTGTAAGGATTCATCTAATTTGCTTTTTCAGTCAGTCATTGAGAAAAATCCGTAACTCTGGTCATCATCACCCTTGGCCAACATGCTCCTCCTGTGTGCCACTGCCTTTTTAGCCTTCTTCCTTACCCCCACCCAAATACCAAAATCCTTCCTCTGAGCCCTACGGTATGGTTAGTCTTCAGAACAATTTCCTAAATCACATACTCAGCTCTTCTCTGACCATTCCCTTCCTGGTAATCTAAATGGTTGAAATCTAGGTCTCTTCTGAGGACACAGCATTCCTCAAGTTACTTATGTCTTATATCACTCTTTTTGAAATAGGAGAATTTCACTCATATATCACTCTTTCTGATATAGAAGAGTTTCACTCTTGATTCTAATTGGGGTTTCCAAACCATCCTCTCTCTTTAATTCCTAACCCCCATCCCAGGTTTCAATGTCATGTCATCCAGCCATATCCTCAATTATCTCACTCTTTCTTTTCCTTTTTTTTCCAGTCATTTTCTGAATGTAGTGTCAGTTTCATTTGGATCCTAGCTTACTTATATCCTCTTCAATACTCCTGTTAAAACTCATGATACCCTGAAGTTCTCATTCCCGTGATGTCTTCATTCCAGCTGCAGCTTTCCCTCTCAAAATCATGGCCAGAATCTAGATCTTTTCATCATTAAACACTCTAAAGTCTCAATTTCCAACATTTCACTCATTTTCTTTAGTGCTCTTACTCCAACAGTATTTGGGGGACACAATCTACTGTTCTTAAAAATAATTCAGTGTCCTTTGCCTTCTTGATGCCTTCCTAAACTGGCTTAAATTTTATGATCTATCATTATAAAAATGATTACATATACCCTCATCTCTTGCCACATCTTTTCTTTTTTGTATTTTTCTGACAAAACCCCAATCCTTGTTAAATTCAATCCTCCACCTACTCCAGAGTTTCATCTCTGCAGGTGAATGTGGCTTGAGAAAAACTAATGTGCTGATAAGCCTCACATTAAACCCCAAATGAGCTTTTAATGCTGTCCAAAATCCATCATCTTTTCTCCTCTCCTAGATAACTATTTGATACCTTTCCCTCTCTTTGGCCATCTCACTCTCAAAAAAGCACTGTGTTCTGTCTGAATGTTCTATGCCGAGACCTAAGGCCTCTTCCCTTTTTACACTTAATTCTATGTTCTTTTAGCTACAAAAGGACAATTATCTATGTCTCCTACATGAACAATTCTCCCCTTTCCCAATTTTTCTCCTATTAGCAAACAAAATAATGTATTTTCTATTACAGTTACTGCCTATCTTACTTATCCATTTACCTATTCAGAAAAGTTATGATAGCTCTAAATACTTCTTTTAAGTTCTTTTATATACCACCTCTAGTCATGGTTTTGCCTACACTGCTATGCCAAATTCACTACTGTCTGGGTCATTATAGCCCTTTGTATTGCTAAATACAATTTTTAAAAATATTTTATGTATGTATGTATGTATTTATTTAGAGCATGACCAGGGAGAGGGGCAAGAGAGAGGGAGAGAGAATCTCAGGTAGACTCTATGTTCAATCCACTTGGTGCTTGATCTCACAATCCTGAGATTATAACCTGAGTTGAGACCATGACCTAAGTTGAAATCAAGAGTCAGTCACTTAATTGACCGAGTTACCCAGGCACCCTGCTAAATACAATTCTTGATCTTCAATTAAGTTGAATTTTCAGTGGCACTTCCTTAATAAATTTATTAATGTTTCTTCCCTGAAACACATTCTTGCTTGGATTCATAGCATCACATACTCCTGGTTTTCTTTCTCTCCTTCACAATGCAGTTGTTCCTCTCCTCATCAGAACCCTGGATCTGAATAGTATATTGCCCCAAGATTCAGTCCTTGGACCTCTTTTCTTTCTCTACTTATTTTCACAGAGTGGCTTTTAGTACTACATATAGGATGATATTTCTTGAACTTGAACATCCAGTCCAGATATTATAACTCCACTCTACTTACTCAGTACTCCATCAATAATAGTCTTTTCAAACGTAACCAATTGCAAGCCAAACTCCTTATCTCTGTTCTTACATCTCTGCTTTAATCCCAAACTTGTTTCTTCACACGTCTTCCCCATCTCAATAAAGAGCAGCTCTCTTCTTCCAGATTAATTTGTGGAGTATTAACAAGCTTACAATTCTATATTTAAATCATGAAGTATAGGGTTATTTTTTAAAGATTATTTCAAAAACTTTACTCAGGACTAATTTTGTTTCCTGACAATTTAGAAGCACTTCTATTAAGTAAATTAAGTGATTCAGGCTTCTTAGAAAAACTATCCAATCAAGGGACTTAAACTCCTGTTTATCCTTAGATGTATCTTTCTTAAAGAAAAAGTAAAAATGTTAAATTATCCTGTAGCTTTGTGCGTTGCTCCAAGAGATTAAAGATGATACTAAACATTTCCTGCCTCTTAATTTTCTCAGTATCAGATTAATTAAAGGCCACCAGAAAATACTATGGGACCTCTATTAATACATTTCAAACTCACATGGAAAGTCATAAAATAATTTCCAGGTCATTTGGGAATTTTAAAAAGCAGCTTGAAAATATATCTCCCAGAATTGCTAAAGCTAGCATAAAATAGTTTTGAGAAAAAAAGGTCACTGCATCTTATGTTTAGACATGAAAAGAATTAGAATGAAATAGTGTTTATTAAGACATTCACATCCTAAACCATGGTTTGAAAAACTATTTGAAAGGGAAGTAAGGGAGGGGCATTGGATCAAATGATTATTTTTTTTTAAGTGTCTACACTGATCACCAGGGACTACCATAAGGAATAAAGAGTAAGCATATCTATTTTGAAAAAGTTCTCAGGGGCGCCTGGGTAGCGCAGTCGTTAAGCGTCTGCCTTTGGCTCAGGGCGTGATCCCGGCGTTCCGGGATGGAGTCCCACATCAGGCTCCCGCTGGGGAGCCTGCTTCTTCCTCTCCCACTCCCCTGCTGTGTTCCCTCTCTTGCTGGCTGTCTCTCTGTCAAATAAATAAAATCTTTAAAAAAAAAAAGAAAAAGTTCTCAAAATAATTCTGAGATGATTTTCATTAATTTTGAGAGTAAATAAGAATATTTTAGAGAAATGCACAATCTCAGCTTGAAATATGTCAGTATTGGAGATGTAGAGTTGGACTTGGATGGAACTTAGAATTTGAGTGAGAGGCAAAAAAAGATAATACTTTAGAAAGAGGCAGAGATGCTATCAATGATAGTGATGTTAAGCAAGAAGAACACAACAATTTCAAATGCAGCAAAGTGTACAAAATCTGTGAGTTTAGGCACAAATCGTTTTATTTACCTGAAAATGTTAGTTTAATTCAAGATTAAATGTTTGGCAAACGTGATGACTTTGAGAGTAAATGTAAAGACATTACGAGGAAAAAGGAAGTGAAGAAATTTTTTGAGGCATAGGTATCAGGCAATATTAAGGACTTTATGTTTGTTATCTCATTTAATTTGCAAAAGTCTATGAGGTTGGCATTATTATTAATCATTCTTGACAGGTCAGAAGACTGAAAGAGGGAGATTACATAACCTACTCAAGGTCATAAAACCAGTGAATAGCCGATCAAAGTCCAAACTCATGGTATATCACTACACATTTGTTGACATTGCTAAAACTAAGAGCAACAACAAAAAGGAAAATTGGTAATACTAATCTCTGGCTAAGATGTGAAGGACCTAGAATTCCACTACAATGCTGGAGGGGAAGCTAATGGTATAGCTATTTTGGAAAAACAGTTTGGCCGTTTCTTATATATTTAAACCTAGAACTATCACATATCCAGTCATCCCACTTCTGGGTATATGCATAAGATACCTAAAAGTTATGTTCACACAGAAATCTGTATATGGATATAATACATTTATTTATATCCTCCAAATAATAGGTACAACCCAGATGTCATTCAATCGATGTATGGGTAAAGAAACTGTGCTCCATCTTTACAGTAGAATACTAGTCAGTTTATAAAGAAATAAAATATTGATTTATACAACAATGCAAATAAATCTTAAATGCATTTTGCCAAACCCACAGACTACATATTTTATGATTTCATTTAGCTGACACTCTGGTAGAGACAAAACTATAGATGCAGAAGACAGACAAAAGGTTGCTGGGGGATGAGGGTTGGGGCAGTGGGTTCCTACAAAGGGAAAGAATTTGGGAATTATTAGAACTGTTCTGAATGATACTGTGGTTTTAGATACTTAATTCTATTCATTTGTCAAAAGTCTGTAGAATTTCACATCATAAAGAGTCGATTGTGTTGAATACATTTCAAAAGAAACAAACTGCCATGATATGGGGGTGATGGTGGAATACTACTTGCCACAAATGAATCTAACTGTATTAAAAATGAATTACATCATCACACTGAAGGGAATGGGGAAGAAAGGAGTTGACACGTAACTTTGGAATTGTTTTGAGTGAATACTTTAAGGCTACTGGACATTGTACACAAATACCATACTCTAATTGGTAAATTTGTTTCTCACAAGGATATATGTTGGCAAATATGAAACTACTATAAATGTATACTAAGATTAAAACAAGAAGTAGATAATGAGAGCCAAGTTTTTCATGGTCTGAGAAAAAAGTTGAAAATGAGGAAGAAGGCTGTAATAAATTTTGTGGTGCTGGACTGTAGTCAGAGCAATTAATACAGGCTGTTTTTAAAAATTGTGTATACAAATAGATACAGAGATAACTACAGTTATGTGCATCTGTGTGTGAGTGTGCATGTGCATGGATTAATCTACAGAAATATAGTTTCTAGCTCTATCCACTAGCAGGGAGTAGAAGCAATGACACCCGAGTAAAAATTGGCATATTTAGCACCTATAACCTGGTATCTAAATATCTTTCTCTGGTGAAATTACACAAGGCTTCTTGGAGACCTAGAAGGACTCCAGGACTGAGGCAGGAAAAGTGCAAGATGAAACTGCAGCCTTTTGTGGTTCCAGAAAGTAAGGAAGTGCTAGAGAGGAGGAGAGAGAGAGGGAGAGAAGGGTGCAAGATCCCATGTGGAAGAGCTCTCAATGCCCAAAATGGAAACAACTTGTGCAACAGAATAACTATTGTCTTGAATTCAACCTTAAATTTAAAAAAAAGGAGAAGAATCACTACAGATATAAATAACTGAATAAACAAATGGGGAGTAGGGACAGCTCTTCCTGATAGAGAATTTCAATTAATAAATGTAGATAGAATAAGGGAAATAGAAAACCACCACTAGAACGCCAGAATTACTGCATTAAGAGTCACTGATAGCTGTTAAAATTAGGGGGCAGAAGTTAAACAGAAAAAATGATATTTGTATAGTTTAGAATTATCCCTCAATATTCAGTTATTAGTAAGGGGGGGAAATAGTAACTTTATAGGGAATAATTCAGATACCACTTTAACAGTGTGATTAAGGTTGACATGACTACTAATACCACTAATGCCCATGGACATTGTGTGTCTAGGGATTGTGCACTGAAGGGAGCACATCACCTCTGTGGTATATTTCCTAATAAAGCATGGCTTCAGTCTAAAAATGAGAAAACACCAGACAAGCCCAATCTGAGAACCATTCTACAATATAACTGACAAGTCTCCGTGTCAAAGACAAGGAAAGACTGAAAAACAAAGTTTAAGAAGACTAAAGAGATATAACAAGGCAATGTGAAATCTTAAGCTGAATCCTGGAATGATAAAAGGACATTAGTGAGGAAAAGTTGAAATTCAAGGAAATTCTGTAGTTTGGGGCGCCTGGGTGGCTTAGTTAAGTATTCAACTCTTGATAATCGGCTCAGGTCATGATCTCAGGGTGGTGAGATTGAGCCTTATGTTGGGTTCTGTGCGGGCACAGAGCCTGCTCAAGATTATCTCCATCTCCCTTTGCCACCTTATCTTTCTCTCTCTCTCTCTCTCTCTCCCAAAAAAAACCCAAAAAACAAAAAAACACCAGAAGAAACGAAAAAAGAAAAGAAAAGCAAAAGAAAGAAAGGAAAGAAGAAGGAAAGAAATTCTGTATTGGTATTTCTTCAAGGTAAATTTATTATTTACGATCATTACTCTATGATTTTGTATGTTATTAACATAAGGGAAAGCTGGATAAAAAGGTATACTGTTTTTGAATGTATTATATAAGACTAAATTATCTAAAAAAAATAAAGGGTGATTGTAGTCAAGCTAGGACAATAAGAACATGTTCCAACAACCCTTCTCATCACTCCAAACCCATTAAAAGGATAGATAAAATTAAAAAAATTATCAAATTGTAATATCAATTTCCCAAAATATAAAAACCTTCTCCTGGATCAAAAATAGATAAGAGAAGTGGTTAAGAGGGCAAACCACAACCTACTGAGCTCTGGGTCTAGAAATAGGTCTAGGTGGCTTAAACAGGGGAATGGGAAAGAATAATGCTTCATGTGAGTAAGGTAATGAATCCAGTCAGTGAAACAAGGAAGCACAGAAAAGAAATAAAAAGAGAGATTATAGGCTGGGTTCTTAAACAGCCACTCCCAAACTTTCTTCCTTAGCTTTCTTTTCTACTATTTATGTAAATAAAAATATTTTAATTCTCAGACTCCTTTAAAGCTAGATTATGATACCTTTCTAGTCATTGATGTGGAAGTGTTAGTTTTTGGATGAGGACTCTTTGGCCCAAACATAATCTTGTTAAAGGAAAATCCTTGGGCCATCCCTGTTATTTCTCTGTGGAAATGTAACATGATATCTCGAGTTGCAGCTGTTGTATTGAGACAATAACGACGAAACTGCACATTATGGATAACAGAGCATGAAGACAGAACCAGCTTTTTTGATGACATCCTTGGGCTTTATACCAGTGATGCCATCTTGTCTCTGTACACCTTATGTGGGAAAAACAAACCCTTCAGTTGTTTAAGGTACTGTTTTCTTCTTCATTTACAGCAAAATGCAATTTTAACCAGGTCAGAGAAAAGCTAAAATTATGCTAGTCTAGATGAGTATGCCAACATAATTCTAAAACATGTGAATAAATCTTATAAAAAATGAGTAAAAACCAATTATAAAAATATGAATTAACTCTAGAAAGGATTAAAAAATGAGCAATTTGAAAAAATCTTTAGAATGAGAATGTTTAGAATTCAAGGTGGTGACTGAAGGAATAACACCCATGAAATAGAACAAGAATTCATGAAATAAAAGATACATAACTAAAATATGAACCAATAGGCTGAAAGAAAAGAAAATGAAATAATGGAGAAAATTTATGATGATATATATCCCTAGCAAACTAGAAATAAAGGGGACCTTAATTTCATTAAAAATATCTAAGAAAACATCATACAATTTGATGAAACATTACAAGCATATCATATAGATATTAGTTTTGAAGACATGGATCTAGAAATTCAATTTAATTTGAGGATTTTATAGGAACTGATGAACTTAATAAATTTATATCAAAGAATTAGGGTCAATAATAACTAAAACAATTTTTGAAGAAAAATAAGATATTGTAGGGTTATCATTTATGAAATATCAATATTTATTTTGTTATTTTTTTTAAAAGACTTTGAGAAAGAGAGAGAAAGAGAACATGGACATGCATGTGTGAGTGAGGGACAGCGGCAGAGGGAGAGGGAGAGAGACAGACTTCCCACTGAGCTTGGAGCATGACACGGGGCTGGATCCCAGAATCCTGAGACCATGACCTGAGATGAAGTCAGTCGCTTAACTCACTTAGCCACCCAGGCATACTTATCAATATTTATTTTAAAGTTATAGTTCTAAAGAACAGTACTTTAACTGTGTTTAGTATTAGTGTTTAATTTAGTGTTTATTAATTTAGTAATATTATTTAGTTTAGTATTATTTCAGAGATATGCACAAGAACAGATCAATGTATTTATGAAAACTCAGCAAATGATAGAGATGCCAAACAGATTAGTTGTTAAGTAATGAACTTGTTAATAAATGTTACTGTTTAATTGGCTCTCCATATGGGAAAAAATAAAATTAGATTTCTGCCTTACATCATAAATATGCAAAATAATCCAAGTATCACTAAAGACTAAAATATAAAAAGCAAGATGTTAACATTGAATTTTAGAAGTAATTACCACCTAAAATTTTTATGGATTCAGAATAATGAAGTTATTTCTTGAACAAATTACCAAAACAAAACCATAAGTGTGTCAATCTCATAGGTCTTAAAATGGTTGATCAGAGGGCAAAAATCTGGGTTTGGTAAAGGAATTGTTAAAAGTTTGTATTCAACTGCTACAGATCAAACCCCAGACAGAAGTAATAAGATCAAAGTCACAAAAATGTGTGTAAGTTTGGTTAATAAATTCAAACATTTAGACAGTTCTTATTTAGTCTATCTTATTTAGTCTGTCAAAAGGACTGTCCAAGTGGGTACCAGACTGGATGGAATCATCATGGAAATCACAAACAAATCTTGCATCCTTGGTTATGTACAGGCACCTTTTTTTCCTTTACTGTTCTTTATTGTGCTTCATAGTTAACACAGGCAATAATAAAGGGAAAATAAAATTAAAGAAACAAAAAGGAAAGTAAAAAATATGGAAGCATGTCTAATTTTTACAAATCCATTCTAGTTTTTAATAGAACTTAACACATTTTTTTAAGCAACAGAGAAATACTAGAAACAGCCTAAATATAGGAAAATAATTAGATAAAAACTTTTGCATTCATACACTGAGTCAAGTATTAATTGAATTAATCCATTAACTCTAGGGATATTCAGTAAGGATTTTGTTAAATACAGGCATACCTCATTTTATTGTGCTTCACAGATATATTCTACAAATTGAAAAATTTATGGCAACCCTGCATCAAGTAACTCAATTTGTGCTATTTTTCCATTGATATTTGCTCATTTCATGTCTCTGTGTCACATTTTGGTAATTCTCACAATGTCTCAAACTTTTTCATTATTATGTTTGTTATAGTGATCTGTATTAGTGCTTTTTGATGTTACTGTTGTAATTGCTTTGGGGCACCACAAGAGCTCTGGTGGAGATGTACAAGATTAGTGTTTTCATGATTACTGACACAACATACATTCTGCAGTTTATAGATCAAAGGGTAATTTCAAATTTCAAGTCTTATTATGTTAAGAAATACATTTTGTAAGGCTATAGTTGCTATAGATAGTTATTCCTTCCATGTATCTGGGCAAAGTCAATTTGAAAACCCTACCTGAAAGGATTCATCATTCTAGATGCTATTAAGAACATTCATGATTCATAGGAAGATATAAATATATCTAATTTAATAGGAGTTGGAAGAAGTTGATTCTAATCCTCGTGGATGACTTTGGGTTCACAACTTCAATAGTAGAAATAACTGCAGATGTGGTGGAAATAGCAAGAAAACTACAATTAGATGTGGAACCTGAGGATGTGACTGAATTTCTACAATCTCATGATAACACTGAAACAGATGAAGTGTTGCTTTCTTATGGATCAGCAAAAAAAGTGGTTTCTTGAGATGGAATCTATCTTGGTGAAGATGCTGTGAAGACTGTTGAAATGACAACAAACAGTTTAGAATATTACATATACTCAGTTGATAAAGCAATGGCAGAGTTTGAGAGGATTGACTCCAATCATGAAAGAAGTTCTACTGTAAGTAAAATGCTAACAGCAGAGCATGCTACAGAAAATTTGTAATAAGAAAAAATAATAAAAATAAAAACATACAATGAAGACATTAATGTAATCCCACATATTAGAGATTTTATAACATTTGTTATCATACTAATTGTACATGATGATTTTATCTGCATTTTAAGTATTTTAAAGCATTTAAAAGAAGTATATGTATTAGGCTTATAAGGAGTGTAATGAATTAAGTTTGTAGTCAATTCTCAAATGTTTGGAGTTATCTAACTATTTTTAGTGATTTATTAATTGTGTTGTACTGTGTGAATATTTTGAGAAATGTTTGAGAATTAATAGTTAGGCATTATGTAAGGTCCAAATGAACATGAAAGGATATATCAAAAAGAGAAGAAAGATTCATATAAGCAAACATAATAAGATTAAAACTGATACATGCACACTATATATGTACTGAAATTTGGCTCATCTTTTAAAATGTATTTTAAAATACCTTCATTTTTTATAATATGAAAAAAGGGAACAGAAAAATATATGAATCAACTGAAAAACAGAATTGGAGAATATAGTAGTTTATTGAATATAAAATTAATATATAGAAATCAATAACCTCATCTACCAATGAGAAGAAATTCAAAAATATAATAGAACAAATGATCTCACTTATAAAAACAAAAAAAAAAGTTAAAAATACACTAAGTAAAGGTCAAAATTTAGAGTTAAAATAATATGGAGGGATAAAAAGTTATTTTATAGAAAGGCATATTTTATTCTTGCAGAATGTTTTAAAGTTATAATAATGTTGATTATATCTAAATTAATACATATTTAAATATATCTAAAGAAAATATCAACAAGATATTTTTAATATAGCCAAGTTGTTTCTTAAGTTCAAAATTGCAAATATCATTGGGAAAATGTTTTAAAAAAGTTTAATGGGAGAGGACTAATTTTGTGAGAAACTGAAAAATATTTTATAACTATGGTCATCTTAGTATATGTAGTCACCAAAAATAAAATAGAACAAAAAGAGAATCCAGGTATTGAACCTAACTGTTTAGTTCATAATGAAAATGGAGTTCCACACTAATTGGAAAAGAAGTATCATTCAATGAATAGAACTGGGATTAGGGACTACCTGTATGGGGGGGGGGCTTGAATTCTAACAATCTCTTACTGGGAGAAATTTCAGATGACCCACAATTATAGTAAAAAAAATATGAAGCCACAAAATAATGGAAAAGATATGATGCTTTTTATGGTTTTGAAGTGGAGTAGCCTCCAAACACAGAAGTAACTTGAGCAGTTATAAACGAAAAAAGTGACAAATATGAGTGTGCAAAAATTAAAATTTTGGGGGTATAGAAAAAGACTGAAATCTAGTCAAAGTAAAACACATGAGCTATTTTATTCACTTTTATAATAGTGTCCATTAATTAACAAGCTTCTGAAAAAATTATGTGTAAAGGACAATTTAGCAAAAGAAAATACATGGATTCTTATATGTGGAAAAATCTGCTCAAACCCAGTCATAATAAGAAAAACATTAAAATACCACCATTTTACCCATGCTATATTGATGAGACTCTTTGAAAACACTCATTCTTGGGATGCCTGGATGGCTCAGTCAGTTAAGCATCTGCCCTCAGCTCAGGTCATGATCCCAGGGTCCTGGGATCAAGTCCTGCATCTGGCTCCCTGCTCAGTGGGGAGCTGCTTCTCCCTTGCCTGCTCTGCCTGCTGCTCGCCTTGCTTGTGCTCTCTCTCTCTCTGACAAATAAACAAAATCTTAAAAAAAAAAAGAAAGAAAGAAAGAAAGAAAGAAAGAAAGCACTCATTCTCATACATTGTTGTAGAGACTTTAAATTGGAACAATCTCTTGAGAGTGTAATTAGGAAAATTTATCAATATAATAATACACATGCCCTTCAATTCAGCAAGTCCACTCTAGGAATTTATCTAACAGTTATACCCACACACATCATGAACAACAACAAAATACACACACACACACACACACGTGTGTGTGGTGTCAGTAGATTCATTGCAGCATTGTTTGTCTTATCAACCTAGTTGTCCATTATTAGGTAGCTAGTCTAATGAAGTGTGGTACATTCATACAATAAAATGGCATGTGGTCAAGTAAAAGTATTTTCTATTGGACTGAATGATGTTTGAGACAATGTTCAGTGAAAGGAACAAGGTCAAAAAGCATCAGGTGTGTACTGTTCTAGGCACTGGGGATTTAAATCGTAAAAAGAAAGAGTTCCTGCCTTCAAGTAGTTTTTATCTTGATAGTAGATGATAAGTGACAAAAATGTACATAAATCAATTAATATAAATGTATAAATACATACCTATTTAGAAATCTAATGTGACCAGTTCTTTCATGTTGGTGATAATTGGGTGTAATTTTAAGATAATAATAATTTTAATAAAGTAAAAAAAGAGAAATTTCTACTTTCATGTAATAGTTTTAGAGTTTAGGCAAAAATGCCTTTTGGAAAAATCCATGACACAAAATATTTCTTCATACTGAAACATTTTTTTGGGAGTAATCTTATTTGAAAGTGGAAGTATATGTGGATATCAGAAAAATTGAAATTATATTTCAATTTGGAAATCGCTGTTGATGTATTCTT
Organism: Ailuropoda melanoleuca; assembly: GCF_002007445.2. Classification (NCBI taxonomy): domain Eukaryota; kingdom Metazoa; phylum Chordata; class Mammalia; order Carnivora; family Ursidae; genus Ailuropoda; species Ailuropoda melanoleuca. The sequence goes on from NC_048218.1 coordinate 38,793,569, forward strand.
TGTCCTTTTTAATTTTATTTAGTGAGTGTAATGAGATAGGCCCTAACAAACAAGAGGCCTGATGCCTCACATCCATGCCTGCATGTGCGTGGGTTAGGGGAGCCTCCAGCAACTTTACTGAAGGGTTTGTTAATTGAAAGTTGGTAGAATCAGCAATAAGGAAAAGTGACTTCTTTCCTCCAAAACTATTTCATACTTTAAAGCATTTCAGTCATAATGTTTAAGTATGGAAAATCATGTTTCTGTTTATCATCACCCTCTGAATGCACCCATTATGGCCTTACTGTATAATGGTTAATGTATTTTTCACATAATTTCAAAATATAAATATATACATTTAATTTTGCAGATTGCTTAATGTGTAGATTCCTTGTCTCTCCTCAATAAGGGTTTTATACTTTCCCAGGGCCTTAGGTATAAGGATGTTCTGAGAAGCATATGGTATAAATTGTAGGTTTTTAAAATATATATATAATTACTGTTTTGAGAGGGAACAGAACATGAGATAAATTCATTCCTTACACCATTTTTCTTGGATGAAACTTTAGCAGACTGGTGAAAAATGTCTATTACAGAATTTATTGGCACATAAACAATTTGCCATAGAAATCTTCCTGAAATCTTCCTTCTCAAATTCACCATGAAGGTCTCAGTTTCAATTTCAGATATTTCACTACTAAAATATTCTCTTAGGATGATTCTCATTTCAAAGCTGGAAGCCAAGTGAAACTTTAAAATGAGTCTGATCATAAAGCTGAATATATTTATTATTTAAAATATTCTGATATAATTAGCAATAACTATCAAAAGTTTATAAATAAAGGCTTTGCAGGTGTAAACTTATTTTATATTTTGTGCTAGAAGGTGTGGCAGTTGTCTCTGTTTTGTTTTTCTTTTCATTTATTTAACTTGAGAGATCCTTAAATTGATTTTTTTGTTGAAGTATAAGTGACATAAAATTTCCTATTAGTTTCAGGTGTACATCATAGTGGTTTGGTATTTTTATACACTATGAAATGATCTCCATGATAAGTCTAGTTACCATCTCTCACCATACAATGTTATGACAATACTATTAATTATATTCCCTATGCTATACATTACATCCCCATTATGTACTTATTTTATAACTGCCTTAAATTGATTTACTTTATTTAGAAATTTCACTTATGGCATCATACATAGGTAAAAATTCACACCATTTAAAAAATGTTTCTCTCTCTCTGGATAAATAGATAGCTAGGTAGATAGATAGGTAGATGGATAGATAGAACTCTCCCATGCCAAAAGAAAATACACAGGATTTTAATTCAGAATGTAAGTTAAACATGTTCTAATTTATTTCCTTATTACTACAAAACAAAACCAACAAACCAAAAAACATTGATATTTTTTAGTGCTATGCTTCCTCTATTTGCTGTCCCTATCATTATACTCCTCTTCTGAGACAAACTTTTACTACATTATATACTCAAATTGTCTCCATTTTCTCATTTTCTATTTCTTCTCAATTTGCTATTATCTTTATTTTAAACTCCATTGGTCATGAAACTTTTTTTGTTAAGTTCATCAATGGCCTACTCTAATTAACCAATAAGCACATTTCAGTTAACTACTTAACTTCATCTCTAAGAAAGTACTTAGCATTTCCCTCACTTTTAAGGTAATCTCTTTCGCTGGCTTCTGGACACCATGCTTTCTTGGTTAGATGTCAATTTAACAGAAAAATACTAAAATAATGGCTAAGACAAGAAATACATTTTTGTTCTTATCTAAAATTTTTCTAGAGTTAGGAAGCGTAGGGCAGTGTGGCAGCTCCAAGATATCATTGCAGATCCAGGATCCTATTTTTCCATGTCATTCCTCAGGGCCACCTTCTGGTCCAATGTGGCTACTAGAGTTCTAGCTATTATGTCTACATTGAAGGCCAGAAGGAGGAGCCAGATGGGAAGATAAAATTGCTCTTCCTTCCAACTGAGTCAACTTTCAACTTTAAGCCAACTTCTTACTCCACATTCTACTCCTTGAGAAACATAATCATATGGTTATGGCTAAGAAAAGGAAGCCTGAGAAATAAAGTCACGTACTGGAATATAATTGAAGTTCTTTTTAAAAAGAAGGAGAAAGGAGGTACAGATTGCAACTATGCATCCTCACTCCATTATATATGTCCTCTCTCTTCAGCCTCTACAACCACACCTTTTATACTAACTTCTTATAACCAACATATAAATATATTAAATTCTCTTCTATCTTAGAATAGCTATAACCATAATGCAGATTTTAAATTCCAGCCTGATTACCTACTAGCTCTGGGATCTCAGAAAAGTAACTCCATTTCTTTATTCCTCTCTTGAATTGTTGAGGAGGTTAAGTTAATATTTATAATACACTTAGAACATCACCATGGTACATAATATGTGCTATATTACTCATTTACTTATATTTAATTTTTTAAAATCTGAGTGTAGTTGACACACAATATTACATTAGTGTTAGGTGTATGACATAGTGATTCAACATCTCTATCGCTTATGCTATACTCATCACAAGTGTAGCTACCACCTGTCACCATGCAACACTATTACAATATTTTTAACTATATTTCCTCTCACTGGAAAGTACAGTCTTTTTTAACAATTTTGAGGTTTTATTTATTTATTTTTGAGAGAGAGATTGAGCGCCAAGCAGCGGGAGGGGAATAGGGGGAGGTAGAGGGAGAATTTCAAGCAGACTACGTGCTGAGCATGGAGCCCTTAGCAGGGTTTGAGCTCATGACCCTGAGCTCATGATCTGGACTGAAACCAAGAATCAGAAGATTAACCAACTGATTCACCCAGGCTTAGTTATACTTCCCAGTGCCCCTGGGAAGTATAGTCTTAAAGGGAAAAGATATATGTGGGTCAGAGTCATATCATGATCAGTCCATCCATATCAAAGCAGCCATCGGTCATTGCAAGCCTTAAATTGAGTTTGAAATTGAAGTTTTAAACTGGACTAAAATTTAAATAACTATAGGAATTCAAAATATTGTAGAAAATTCCCAAGATGACAAAAATGAGAAAAAATAAATCTATTGATCATAGTTGAAAATCAATCGTTGGAAAAAATATTTAATATATTATTCTGAGTTGAAATTTTTCAATAAAATTGCCATGTACTTTTGACTTTGAAAAATACTGTTATAAATGCCTTCTCATTTGATCTTCAAAGCAATATAATAAAGTAGGGTGGTACATAGAATAAAAAATAAGGTTAGTGTTGATGTCATTGGACTAGTTATCTGGGCTAGGTAAAGTTTTGTGCTGGTGAGGCCATTGTGGGATGTCAAAATCTTCCAGAGAAAACATGTTTTTATCATAGACTGCTACCATAACCTTTTGAGATATATTTGAGATATGTTGAGCATTTTGGTGAATATATACTATTCTATATGATTTCTGCAATTTAGAATCAAAATTGTTTACTTAGTAGCAACTTTATGTCAGAAGCAGGAACTATTTACCCAGAAACAGATTATCTAGAAAATGCTAAAAGACATAAATAATGAAATCAGCCTAGTGAACATATATGAAATAAGCAACTTGGGTTTAACTTGTTTCTTCTAATGGAGAACTAGAACACAGTTGTTTTTTATAAAAAGAATATATGATTTAAAGAAAATAAGGTGTTATGTTTATTTCTAGTATCTAGGTCTATAGAAATTATTGTTTTTCAATCAAGACAATTCAAAAAATGTTAATCTGATTGTTAAACTGAATTAAAATATAAATTGAGTTATTATTTTATTATTTATTATTCCATCTATTATTTTACCACAGAGACCTTATATTTTGAAAATACCTCTCCCTAGATTTTTAAAAAATTGAATTAATTTTCTTCTTTTCCATTAATCAAAACACCAGAACTAATTTTGCAAAAGGTCCAGAAATAGAGAGCCAGAAATTTGATGTTGGAGTTAGTCTATAAAGTCTTATCATTAAAACATACATCAGGGTTTGTGGGTTTTTTTTTTTCAGTATAAAAAAAACAAAACAAAAAGAAACCTAGTGGACTTCCATAAGTACAGACATGGACCTTAAAATTGGGATCCCATTTGGAGAAACGGTGATGTCATTATTTAATAATGTTGTGGTTTCTTCATTCAACTTGGCTGATTCCAGTGCTTTATCTCTTTACATTAAGTTCATTTTGTGAGGAAACAGTTGTTTTAATGTACAAACTAATGGGAAAAATAGAAATAGTTTACTACTTAGTAAATTCGCAATTAATCAGATTGCATAATTGAAGTACAAGCTTTGCCCAGGCAAGCCAAAGATTGCACTAAGGTTAGAACTATACAAAGAAAACTAACATAGCTCCTTTATGCAAAGATAATCTGTTCATAAACTATTCCTTATTTTTTATTGTCTCTGGGTAAGAAGCTCTTTCTGTATATCCTAGAAACTGTACTTCCTCCATTATAGCATTTATCAAACTATATTATAATTTTAAGTTTAGTTTATTATAACTTTCTTACTATATTTTAATTTCCTTAGAGTGACAGACTGGATTCATCTTGCTCTACATTGTATTTACAGCAAATGAGCATAGATTTTGGCCCAAGCTAAGTTCTCATTTACACATAAAGAGCTGAAATGAAAAGTATTCTAAGAAATTAAGGGAAAATATTATATGAAAAATATATTTACTTTTAAGGAAATATTTTTAAAAATCTTCCTCATTTATATTCAAATCCTTGTCCTCATTATAAACATGAGTAGATATAGAAATTAATTAGAAAACTAAGTTAGGGTGACTGCACATGACAGAAGGAAGAGTTTGTACCATAGTAATTTAAATAAAACCAGCAATAGATTTTGGCATGATTATAGACTTGAGAACAGATGTACGTATTTGAACTCTGGGTTTCTCATATTTTTCTTATTTAATTAATGTCGTTAAATCATCATGCTTGTTTTAGCAAGTCTTGCATTAAATGCTTTAAATATTGTTAATATTTTTGAAATAAAACAATAAAGTTGAAATTTGCTTTATTCATTATTTTGATATACCAACATTTTAAAAGCCAAAATTTCATTGAATTGCAGTTATTCTAATGTTGATACAAGTTGAATTTTAAAATTCAAATGTAAAAGAGCAGTTAGAAAATTAATGATTAGGACAATAAGGGGCTATTATAATACAACAGATTGAGTTTACTAATACATTATACTTTCTGATAAAATAAATATTAGATACTATTAAAAAATAATAAAATTGAATGATAAGCTTAACTTTAAATGTGAAGGAATAAAGCATTTTAATTGATTTTTGTCTCCTAAAACTCATAGAAAACGATGAAAACAAACAAAAGTAACAGAGAAAAAATGTGGTGTTCAATGAAACAAAGGAATATCCATAACCTCAGCTCCCATACTATGAAGGATATGTGCCAAATGCATGGAATTTGAGCCAAAATGAGAAAAAAATATCCAGAATGAGCAGTCTTCTCTTTGGATCTTAGGCTAAAACTTTTTTGTAATTCTGAAAGCTTCAAGGTTTCCAGTTTCCATTTCTCCATTCTTAACCATGAATATGCCTTGAAGTGAGCATGTGTTGGTTAGAAGAATTTTTAACTTAATCACACCTCCCTCCTACCTTTCGTAATATAAGCATCTTGGTCCACTGCATGTGATGATTCTAGGATTTAAATGTACTTACTTTTCATACAGCATGGCCTTCAAATATAAGCCAATATTTCATCTTGTACTCAAAGAAACAGAAATTTCTTCCAAAGCTTGAGGAAAATTTGGCTCTCTTGAATTTATTGAGAAATGATATACTGGGCTTCTAGTGAAACATTCCCAAAAGATTTTTCCAGGGTAAAATTTCCTATTCCAGATTTTTACCTTATAAAATCACAAATGATGAGATTCTCCTATAGATAAACTGTTTCCTAATGTAATAAAAATTGGGAGAATGCCAAAATATATAAAATTATGGTTTAGAATGGGTAGATTTATTAAGACAGAGATTGGAAGGATTTTGCTCATTCCTATAAAGATTTTAATAGACTTTTTCATGTTTATATTTATATTTTCATAAAAATGAACAAATCAATCCAGTGCAAATTTAAAAAAAAGTCAATAGAGAAATAACTATGGAATGAAACGAAATTTTTGACAGTTAAGTATGTAGAAACTACTAGGCAGGCCCAGATGGGTTCACAGATGATCTCTTTCACAATTCCCAGGAATAATCAGAATGTAATTTAAATTCTTTGAGGTTAGAGGAAAAAAAAAAAGAGGAAGTCTTCCAAAATACTTTGCACAAAACTAGAATAACAGTGCTACCAAAACTTGAGAAAGATCACACATACCCACTGCACAATTACAGGATGAGTGACCTCATGTTCAATTACTGATGTACAAATCTTAACTAAAGAATTTTAAAATCCATGATACACCAAAGAATTTTATTTATTAATTATAAGAGTTTTACTCCAGAAATGCAAGGATGGTTCAGATTAAGGGCATCCATTTATAAATTTACCATACTAATACATCAAAAGAGAAAAGATATTATCTTAGTAGATATTAAGATCATGTAAAAAATGCGATAATTCTTTTCAAATAACTCTTAACATGATTAAAAGAAAAAAAAGACTTCTTTAACTCAAAGAAACAAAGCATCCTGCTTAATGCTGAAATGCAAAAATTTCAACTGAAGTGAGAAATAAAGCAGGGATATTCTCTTTGTTGAATTAAAGATGACCACACATTTTCTTCACTTCACCATGAAGAGGTAAAGCTGCTTTATTTTTTTCTGGGCTAGCTTTGCGACTGTTTAGTTAACAGAAGACTGTGAGGTGACAGTATTCTCATTACAATATGAGGCTTAAAAAAGGCCTGACAACTTCTGCTTTGTACTTTATGGGCTGCAAAGGGCAGTCATGTGATAATAGACTACCTTGCTGAAGAAATCACATAAAGAGATTAAGTGGAGAGACTTGGAGGCAAGGCTTCCATACGGCATGGGGCAACCAATCCACCCTGTCCGTGGAGCCTCCAAGTGACTCCAGTCCTCACTGTTGCCATCTGGCTACAATTGCAGGAGAGACCCGATGAACTGCCCAGCTTATCCATGGCAACCCACTGATATGAAAGATACAGAAACGATCTTTGTTTTAAGCCTTAATAATTCGAGGTAGATCATTACAGTCTACTGCTACCGTTTTCCTCAAAAAACAGCTGAAAAAGAATTGGTACTTAGAAGTTGTGCTTGTAACAAAAAACACATGTTGTATTGGCTTTGGGCCCTGGTCATGAGCAGAAGTCAGAAGGGTCTCAAGGAAACTGTTAGTAAAGGCTGGGAGGGACAAAGAAATAATTGTCATTGCAAACTGGGAAAAGTCAACCTGCGATATGAGTTCTACAGAGTTTTGCATTGGGATCTCCCAATGTAATGTAAAAAATTAGACATATGCTTTAATATATTACATATAAAACAGCATGACACTTTTGCAGTTATGAACCTGCCCAGAGTAGTGAAATTTTGAGTCACCAGGACAAGCATGGTCCCAGATGAAGTTGAACAAAGCAATATTGTCTTCTTGTTTCAGTTCTCACACTGTAAACAGGTGTCCTTTTTGTCATCTACTTAGTACCACAATTTTTACATTTTTTGTTTATTGTTGGTGATTTTACTATTTTTATACCATCTGAAGCATAGTATTCCAATACTGTCTAGTGTCCCAAATGCAAGAAGTATGCAATATGCCTTATGGAGCGAATGTATGTGAGATAAACTTAGTTCAGAAATGAGTTATAGAACTGTTGGCTGCAAGGTCAATGTTAATGCATTACAAAGTATATTAGAGTGTATTTAAATAGAAAAATACATACATCAAAGTTATGGACTGATTTGCTGATGGAAATGTGACTAGAGGCTCATAGGAACCTGACCCTGTATTTCCTCTAGAGGCAATGATTCAGTATTTGCTAATTCAGTATTCATGGGGATTTTATTGAACATAACTACTGCAAGTAATGAGAATTAATTTATATGTACATACCTATCTGCAGACTGGGATAAGAAGATTTCCGGATAGAATGCCGATAGTGACAATTTATTTCATTTGTCTAGGTAAGATAAAGAAAAAGCAGATTTCAAGCAGACCTAAAAGAAATATTTTAAACCTAGGGTTTGCTTTTTGGAAAATAAAACTGTTTCTTATTCCCAGATTCTTTGAACACCCAAAGACTCTTGATGGAAGAGATAGCCTAAGGTAAAGATCAAATCCATGACACTGAAAAAAATCATATATATATGACTTCAGGATCACGATATTGAAACTGACAGCTGTAAGATTCTGTTAAGGTATCATAAGGATTTAGGATATTGCCTCATAGACCCTCTTAGCTAGACTAGAGGATTCTAAAGTTCTTAAAGGTATTGTTCCATAGTCCTTTGATTCTCAGTCCAAGGTAGATAGGGACCTGAATTGAAAAGACATGTGGGTGTTTCTTTGATCCTCTGGGGTAGCTTTTAACTGGTACACAGGAAACCTGCATAGTTTTTAAGGGAATTATAATTGTATGCTCTGAAGCAGACAAAAGCAAAAGAGGCATTTGAACCAAAAATTTCCTACAAGCAGGAAGCAGACTGAAAAACTAAGCTACCCGGTTGCTTACATGGGCTATTTCTTGTAAAAATAAAGGATAACTCATAGGATAAAGCCAAGAGTCCAGAGATTAGAACTATTAGTGATAGAGGACCACTCCCAAGGAGTAAGGTTAGGCTCTAATCAAGGGATTGGTTACATGTACCTACTTAAATTTCAGAATTATCATGGTCCAGTGACTACTATGTGCCTTTTGTTTTGCCCAATTTTTGAATGAAAGTGTATGTTTAGGTTATCTTTTCATTGAATGCTGAGTATACACAGATAAAACTTTCTTAATTCTAAGATTTTTAGTTAAAGAGTATTACTCCTAAGGAAACTGAACCACATTCGTACCTGATTAAGATGATTTCTTGAACTTAGAACTTAGGATGAAATCTGTTTGAGTCCTGGAAGGGTGTTAGTGTACTTTACATGGAAGAGGACTATAAATAATTTATGGGTCAAAGGAATACTGTGAGAAATTAAAAATGACTGTATATTCTTCACTTCTACATTAAGAGGTAAGTTTTATTTCTTTGTTCCTTGAATCTGGGTTGTCTCTGTGACTGCTTAACCAATAGAAGGTGGTGGAAGTAATTCTGCCCTAGTTCCAAGTTTAAGACTTAAGAAGATCTTGCTCTTTCTTTCACTTTTATACTTTTGGAGAACTCTGAACTTCCATTTAAGAAGCCTAATTATAGTGCAGAAGAGAATACGTTGAAAGACTACGAGAAGTAGAAAGGCCTTGAGAATACATGAAAATAGGAGAAGCCTTGCTGTGATAGTGTCCCAACCAGGTTTTCAGATGACTCTTGCTCCAGCTGCTGAGGACTACTCCATGAGCAACCTCAAAAAAGAGCAGCAGAACTTTCCAGTGAACTCCAGAAAATCCACAGATTTGTGAGAGAAAATAAGGGGTGGTTATTTTTAAGTCACTAAAGTTTGCAGTGGTTTGTTATATAGCAACAAGTAACTAGCACACTATCACCATTATTATTTAACATTGTTTTAAAAATTGTTGCCAATAAAATTTTGTAAACAGGAATATAGAATACATAAGAGAACAGGAAGGAGAATGTGAAATTATTATTCTTATTGCATATAATTCATGATTGGAAAATTCAAGAGAAATAAGTGTTTGCTAAGCTACTTGTTCTCAAAATTAAGATACAAAAATTGTTACCTTTTTGATTTTATTTTCTTTCTCTAAGTTTTAATCTTAACTCCAGTTAGTTAACATACAATGTAACATTAATTTCAGGTGTAGAATTTAGTGATTCATCACTTATACACAGCAGTCGGTGCTCATCACAAGGGCACTCCTTAATCCTCCTCACCTGTTTAACCCCCCCAGTAACCCTCAGTTTGTTCTCTATAGTTAAGAGTCTGTTTCTTGGTTTGCTTCCCCTTTTTCCCCCCATGTTCATTTGTCTTGTTTCTTAAATTCCACATATGAGTGAATCATATGGTATTTATCTTTCTCTGACTGACTTATTTCATATAGTATAATACTCTCTATCTCCAACCACATTGTTGCAAATGGCAAGATATCATTCTTATTTATGGCTGAGTAATATTCCATTGTGTGTGTGTGTCTGTGTGTGTGTGTGTGTGTACACCACTTCTTCTTTATACATTCATCAGTCGATGGACACTTATGCTATTGTTGATAATGCTGTTACAAACATCAGAGTGCGTGTATCCCTTTCAATTAGTATTTGTGTGTCCTTTTGGTAAATACCTGGTAGTGCAATTTCTGGATCATAGGGTAGTTCTATTTTTAAGTTTTTGCGGAACCTCCATGTTGTTTTCCAGAGTGGCTGCACCAGTTTGCATTCCCACCAACAATGTAAGAGGATTCCCCTTTCTCTGCATCCTCAACAATTTCTGTTGTTTCCTGTGTTGTTGATGTTAACCATTCTGACTGGTGGAAGGTGATATCTCCTTGTAATTTTGATTTGTATTTCCCTGACAATCAGTGATATTGGGCCTCTTTTCATGTGTCTGTTAGCCATATGTATATCTTCTTTGGAAAATGTCTGTTCATATGTGCTGCACATTTTTTAATTGGATTATTTGTTTTTTGGGTGTTGAGTTTTATAAGTTCTTTGTATATTTTGGATACCAACCCCTTATTGGATATGTCATTTGCAAATATCTTCTCCCATTCCATAGGTTTTGTTGATTGTTTCTTTTGCTGTGCAGAAGCTTTTTATTTTGATGAAGTCCCAATAGTTTATTTTTGTTTTTGTTTCTCTTGCCTCAGGAGACATTATCTAGTAAGAAGTTGCTACAGCCAATGTCAAAGAGGTTTATGTTTTGTAATCTACTTTTTATTTTATTTTTTTAAAGATTTTATTTATTTATTTGACAGAGAGAGAGAGATAGCCAGTGAGAGAGGGAACACAAGCAGGGAGTGGGAGAGGAAGAAGCAGGCTCCCAGCGGAGCAGAGAGCCCGATACAGGGCTTGATCCCAGGACCCTGGGATCACGTCCTGAGCCAAAGGCAGATGCTTAACGACTGAGCCACCCAGGTGCCCCATGTTTTGTGATTTAAACAACAATTCAGTAATATGTCAGAATAATGTCATATACTGAAGTAATTTATAGATAAAACACATAGCAATAAACTTGATAAGAAATTCAAAATGTTTATATGAAGAAATTTTAGAACTGTTTCTGGATATAAAAGAAGACAATATATTTAACATATGTCTTGTTCTTATATAAAAATACTCAGTATTTTTAGAGTTTCAATTTTTCATATAGTAATTAGTGGAATGTGATCCACTTAAAAAATACTAACATTTTTTTCAAGTGTGATAAAATTACATTATATTCATATGGAAAAACAACTATGAGAAAATATCAAGGGAAATTACTCAAAATAATATTTATGAGAGGCAATTAGAACATCCTCATTTAAAAACACAGCATAAGGCTGTAGTAAGTTTTGTGTTGTCAAGGGAAAGGATAATCAATGAAAGACTGAAATCCATAGAAAGATATGGCTTATAGTAAATGTGGGAAAACATTGATTTCTTTAGTGCCTAGTATTGGGGCAGCTGGCTAACACAGTAAAACTATATTCCTACTTTCCTTTTTATGCTAAGATAAATGCCAGTTGGTTCAGAGGTTTAAATATAAAAAAGAAACCATAAATGTGTTTAAAAAAAAGTGTTTTGTTTAAAAATTTCAAATGGAAAGGTCTTTTTGAGTTTAATGTAAAACCTAAGGAAGAGTTTGGTAATATCTTCCAAAATTAAAATTCACATAATCCTCAACTCAGCAATCAGTGTTTAGGCATTTATTCCACTGTTAAAATCATGTAAGTAGGCAAAGTATAGCTTTTTATAATTTTGCAAAAATATTAAAAAATATTCATAATACAATTGTTTTAAATAGGAAGAAATTGAAAAGAATTTAAATGTTTACCATTAGGGGATTTACTAAATGAATTTTGATTCATCTGTGTAATTTATTATGAATACCTCCTCAAAAAAATGCCATGGCTCTATATGTTCAGATAGAGAAAGCTATCCATAATGTATTTTTTTAAAAGTCACATGAGATTATATGAAATATCATCCCATATATAAGTTACTAACTAGAACATGAGCAATATATTTCTAGAGGGATTAATGAGAAACAGTTTATGACACACTGATAACAATACACCACTCCTTTTGTGTTTTTATTTTGTTTTACTTTTGAACTCATATTTCTCCCTCCCTAATCATATTAGCCTCCCATACATTTCCAACTCCTGAGTATTTAATTTACATAAATGCTAAATATTCTTTGTCTTCTTCCTTCACTATTAAGTTTTTCATATTTCTACAGATTGATGAATAGACATAGTTTATTCTAATTTTACTACGAGATAGTAAAATTTTTATATATGAAAGTTTCACATTTATCTAACCACTTCTCCATCCTACTTCCAGTTCTTCACTATTAAAATAACGCAGCAAAATTCATCCTCTCTAGGTCTGCTTAATAAAGGCAGAGAAAAAAATTTAAAGTCTAATGTGGGGACAGACTTACTGGGCTATAGTGTTTCTTCATATCCAATTCATGTTCCAAACTACTCCAGGACATCTGACCAATTTCCATTGCCGACTGTAATGTGTAAGGAGTGTTATCATCAGCCCCTGGAAATAATTCACTATAAAATGTTCCCCACCTGATGATAAAAATAAGCATTTTTCCTTTTTTGCTTAGACATGATGTTGAGAATCTTTTCATATATTACTGCTTTTTAGTTTTCCCTTTTTGTATGTGAGTTCCCATTTTTTAATTAGATTTCTGTCTTTTTCTTGTTGATTCTCAAAACATTTGCCATTATATGAAAATTTATCAATATTAAATATATTTATATTTAACTTTTCTATATTGTCTTTTGTTGAACAAGAACCTTTTATATTGTAGTAGTGAAATCCATTAATATTTTCATTTGTGGCTTTGAGATTCTTTTGCTTTTCTTCTTCCTGTCATTTTTAATTATTTTTTTTTAAAGATTTTATTTATTTAGTTGACAGAGATAGAGACAGCCAGTGAGAGAGGGAACACAAGCAGGGGAAGTGGGAGAGGAAGAAGCAGGCTCATAGCAGAGGAGCCTGATGTGGGGCTCGATCCCATAAAGCCGGCATCACGTCCTGAAGCCGAAGGCAGACGCTTAATGACTGCACCACCCAGGCGCCCCTGTCATTTTTAATTATTAATGGTAGTCACCATCCTGGACATTAGATCTGCAGAACATATTCATCGTATAAAGGAATGGGTTTATACTCTTTGTCCAAAATTTCCCCATTTTCCCCCACCTCCCAGCCCCTGGCAATCACTACTCTACTCTGTTTCTATAAGTTTAACTTTTTTTGTATATTTCACATATGAATAAAACCATACAGTATTTGTCTTTCTCTGTCTGGTGTATTTGATTTAGCATAATGTCCTCCAGTATCATCCATGTTCTCATAAATAGTACTTGAATATATAAAATATTCCTCTCTATCTTTCTCGGAATTTTAATAGATATCGCATTGAATCTATGGATTAATTTGGGCAGTATGAATACGTTATCGTAGTAATTCTTTCAATCTGTGAACGCAATATTTTTTTCATTCATTTGTGTTTTCTTCAATTTCCTTCATCAATATCTTATAGTTTTCAGTATACAAGTATTTCACTTCCATGGTTAAATTTATTTCTAGGTATTTATTCTTTTTGATGCTATTGTAACTGGGGTTGTTTTCTTAATTTCCCTTTCCAATAGTTCTTGTTAGGATTTAAAAATGCAACTGATATATGTATATTGATTTTATTTACTTAATTTGTTTATTAGGTCTGAGAGTTTTTTGGTGGTATCTCTAGGATTTTCTGTATACAAGATCATGTCATCAGCAAACAGAGATGTTTTTACTTCTTTTTCAGTTTGAATTCCTTTTATTTCTTTTTCTTGCCTAATTGTTCTGGCTAGGACTTCCAGTAGTATGTTGAATAAAAATGGTGAGAGTGGACAAGCTTGTCTTATTTTTGACTTTAGAGGAAAAACTTTCAGCTTTTCATCATCAAATATGATGAGATCATGACCTGAGCTAAAACCAAAGTCGGACAGTCAACCAACTCAGCCACGCAGGAGACCCTCTCAAATAATTTTTAAAAATTGCCTTTTATGGTTAAGTCTTTAACCCACCTATAGTTTGTTTTTGTATATGATATAACTTTTATTTTTTCCCCATAAAACAAGCCAATTTTCTACAACTTTGTATTAGATGATTTATCTGATTTAAGTTTTTATTTTAATTCCAGTACAATTAAGATACAGTGTTATATTAGTTTCAGGTGTACAATATAGTGATTCAACAATTCTATACAATACTCAGTGCTCATTATGATAAGTATACTCTTTAATACCCATCACCTGTTTAACCCATCCTCCCACCCCCTCCCCATCTCTATAGTTGAGAGTCAGTTTCTTGGTTTCTCTCTCTTTATTTTTTCCCTTCGTTCATTTGTTTTCTTTCTTAAATTCCACACATGAGTGAAATCATATGGTATTTGTTTTTCTTTGAGTTATTTTGCTTAGCATTATACTCTAGCTCCATCCATGTGGCTCCAAATGGCAATAATTCATTCTTTTTTTATATCTGAATAATATTCCATCTTCTTTATCCATTCATCTATTGATGGACACTTTGGCTGCTTCCATAATTTGGCTATCATAAGTAATGCTCCAATAAACATAGCGGTGCATGTATCCCTTTGAATCACTGTTTTTGTATTTTTTTGGTAAATACCCAGTAGTCCAATTGCTGGATCATAGGGTAGTCTATTTTTAATTTTTTGAGGAACTTTCATACTGTTTTCCATAGTGGTTATATCAGTTGCATTCTCACCAACAGCACATAAGAGTTCCTTTATCTCCACATTCTAGCCAGCACTTGTTGTTTTTTATGTTTTTGATTCTAGCCATTCTGACAGGTGCAAGGTAATACCTCATTGCAGTTTTGATATGCATTTCCTTGATGATCACTGATGTTGAGCATCTTGTCATGTATCTGTTGGTCCTCTGTTTATCTTCTTTGGGGAAATGTCTGTTCATGTCTTCTGCTCATTTTTAAATCGGATTGTTTGTTTTTTGTGTGTTGTCTTATATAAGTCCTTTATATATTTTGCATATGTCATTTGCAAATATCTTCTCTTATTTAGTAGATTGTATTCTGATTTTTGATACTATTTCTGTCATATACCATCCACACGTATCCTATAATCATAAGTTCTACTGTCTCTTCCAAGAGTCTATTTATCTGTTCTTCTGCCTATACCTACTACTCTAATAACTTTGATTTTTTTCATATTGATAAATTGACACACAGGTCAGCTTTTATTTTTAATATTCCAGAAATTATCATAGCTATTAAAGGATTTTCTTTTTTCTTTTCTTTTCTTTTCTTTTCTTTTCTTTTCTTTTCTTTTCTTTTTTCTTTTCTTCTTTTCTTTTCTTTTCTTTCTTTCTTTCTTTTTCTTTTCTTTTCTTTACTTTTCTTTTCTTTCTGGAAGATAGAGAGAGCGTGAGCAGGGGAGAGTAGAAGGGGCCAGAGGAGAGGGAGAGAGAATCTTGAGCAGGCTCCATGCTCAATGCATAGCCTGATGCAGGGCTTGATCTCATGACCCTGAGATCATACACTGAGCCAAAATCAAGAGTTGGGTGCTCATCTGACTGAGAATTTTAACATGCGTTACAATGAACTCCGTTCCTTCATCCATATGCATTTGATGCATATTTAGTAACCCACGCTTGTATAAGATAAATTAGTCAAATTGGTAATTCATATGACCTTGAACATTCAATTAAAAATGTGCATATGACAAAATACACTACACTGTTAATCTCCATGTCATTATTTAGTTCTCATTGGCTTCATTGGACCAACAACATGAATGATTCACATGGAGAATCTTTAATTAGACAGAGCTCAGGGAATATAAGCAATGAGCATTTTGACATCAGGAGTGTCACTTTTAAAAGACACTTTGAAAGTCTTTGCAATGCAAGCTACTAATAAATTATTGATAAATTTTAAAAAACAAAACTATTATATACAGTTTTCAAGAGAAAAATACATACTAATTAACCTGAACAAATTGGGCTGCTCACTGAAACAAAATATGACAGATATTAAAGCTATCCAAATTCGTTAATCAAATCACTGCCTTAAACAGTTACCTGCAAAAATATAATTATGGACTAAATAATTGACTCGAAGAAAAATTACCTAAAAAGGAATCTTAATACTGAGAGAAATATGCAAACAGATACGTAGTTTGAAAAACAGTTTAAAATATCCACTAACTTGAGCAATAAAATATGAAAACAACTTTTCTTTTATTTGAAATTCACTTGGTTAGTATTTGGTTAGTATTATTATTTTGCAATATGCTGAGTTTTAACATTACTTTCACAGACAGCAGTTATTTTTTCTTTGTCTTTGAAGAGACTTAGGACGTTGTCACCTAGCCAATCTCTTATTTTTGGATATTCAGCCTTTGGATATTGATTGAATTATGATTGATCAATTGATTGATTGAAAAGAATAAAAAGATGAGTCATCAGCCACACACCAGCAAGAGAAATAAGATTTCAAAATAAAATAAAATAAAATAAAGTCTATTAAAATTGAAAAAAAGTTTCTCAAGTGAAGTATAATTTTTATTCTTTTGGATATAACTGAACCAACTAAATTGGATAAGTATATATTTCTAACTTTCTTCTGTATCTTCTCAGACCACAAAATACTTACATAATAATGAAGATCTGAATTGATAACTTGACTAATAATAATTTTTCCATAAATATTCTAATATGGGGAAGCCAAGTAGATACAAAAAGGAACTGAGTTTTAATTTAGAGATTTAATTTTTATTTATTTTATTTTATTTTTTAAAAAGATTTTTATTTATTTATTTTGACAGAGAGAGACAGCCAGCGAGAGAGGGAAAACAAGCAGGGGCAGTGGGAGAGGAAGAAGCAAGCTCCTAGGGGAGGAGCCTGATGTGGGGTTCGATTCCAGAACGCTGGGATCACGCCCTAAGCTGAAGGCAGACGCTTAACAACTGCGCCACCCAGGCACCCCTAGAGATTTAATTTTTAAAGTAAAAAATAGGAGGAGAAATTTTATTATTATATTAAAGAGAACGACTCTTGTTTAAAAAGATCATATGTTAGAAACTCAAACCTTGTATTAGCATGCTCTCAAAGATTTTTATGTGATGCTCATAAATCCAAAATATCCTATAAAATTGCTCACAGCAAAACAATCTTAAAAGGAGGCAAACATATGGAAAATATATTAGAAAATAGTTGAGTGATTTACTTTCTTAAAATCCTTTTATGTGAATTCATCCATACAAAAGTAGCAATTGACAATAGAAGTTTCTTTCCTTCTTTCTTCTTTCTTTCTTTCTTTCTTTCTTTCTTTCTTTCTTTCTTTCTTTCTTTCTTTCCTTTCTTTCTTTCTCTCTCTCTCTCTCTCTCTCTTTCTTTCTTTCTTTCTCTTCTTCTTTTTTTTAGACTGCTGTTAATAATTATACATCGCATCCTGGTGGGCATATTAAATAACCCTTTAAAGTACTTTTGGAGATCCCCTTTGCACTAGCCTGCTATAAAATTTACTCATTTAATATCCTTCCTTTCCTGAATAATTTTTTTAAATGTGGTTTTACTATCCACAAAGTTAACTGAATTTGCCATAAGATATAATACAAAATAATATTTAAGAAATCGTTCTCATCATTTGCTGCAATATGGTTGGCACTGGAGGAGATAATGCTAAGTGAAATAAGTCAAGCAGAGGAAGACAATTATCATATGATTTCTCTCATCTATGGAACATAAGAACTAGGAAGATCAGTACGGGAAGAGAGGGATAAAGAAAGGGGGGGTAATCAGAAGGGGGAATGAAGCATGAGAGACTATGGACTCTGAGAAACAAACTGAGGGCTTCAGAGGGGTGGGGGGTGGGGGAATGGGATAGACTGGTGTTGGGTGGTAAGGAGGGCATGTGTTGCATGGTGCACTGGGTGTTATACGCAAGTAATGAATCATCGAACTTTACATCAGAAACCAGGGTTGTACTGTATGGTGACTAACATAATATAATAAAAAAAATTAAAATAAAAAAAAATCTCAGTCATTTCTAAAAATGAAAAGAACGATAGCATCTTTTTCAGTAATATTGCCATTCTAAATAATATTGGTGTTTTGAAGCATTTCATACTATATCCCAAAGTAACTGGGCACAAACTCTTGCAGCACATCTCATACTTCTGAAAATTGGAAGCAAGAAGTCCGTTAGATCCACGTAATGCTGGATCTATATAAAAAAGTAACAATTTTGCTCAAGAAACATAAAATTTTATCACAACTAATGATTACCACATAGCATAACTTTATAATAGAGATATTTGTAGACATGATTAAACTTTAACATACAACAGCCACTGAAGGAAATGCTATGTCCAAAACATGTCCAAAGCAAAAACACATAAAAATTGATCTGGTTTCTACAAAAGTTCAAACCACTGGAAAATTTTTCACATTAGTAATTGAGCCAGGGAAACATACTATAACTATTATTATAATTAGATATGCAGATACAATTTATAACTAATTCTCTTGGATATTCTCAGAAAGGTAAATATTACCAGCAATAATAAATTCATAAGTTGATGTTATTTTTAAACTTTTATAGTTCACTAAGCACTTAACGCTGCAAATCAGAGTCAGCTAAATAAATGATTGAAAGTCTATATTTCTTCAAGTTTTCAGGGGAGGTCCAAATTAATTATTTCTGGATGGTTGACAGTTTTCTATGCTGAATACTTTTCTTCACATTGTCCTGTAAAAACAAAAAGCAGGGGGCACGTGGGTGGTTCTGTTGATTAAGCGTCCAACTCTTAACTTCAGCTCAGATCATGATTTCAGGGTTGTGAGATCAAGCCCCATGTTGGGTTCTGTGCTGGGCATGGAGCCTGCTCAAGATTCTCTCTCTCTCCCTCTCTGCCTTCCCACCCCCTTGCACACTCTCTCCCTCTAAAAAAATAGGAAAGAAAAGAGAGAAAATAAAAAGTAAATGAATTCTACAGAAAGAAAATGTGTGACTTTTTATTGGAGCATAAAAGTTGACTGATACAGAATTCCCTAAGTTGAGATATGTAATGGCCAAATTTATGCATCAACTTGGCTGTGCCATGGCGCCCAGGTATGTGGTCAAACATATCTGGATTTTTTTGTGTAGGTTTTTTTGGATGACATTATCATTCAAATTAGTGGACTTTGGTCATTTAAAGGAGATTGGTCTTTATGATGTGGGTGGGTCACATCCAATTAGTTGAAGTCCGCGCTAGAGTAAAGACTGACCTATCCTAAGAAAAAGGAAGTTCTCCCAGCAGCCGGCCTTCAGATTTGAACTAAAACATCAGCTCTTCCTGGGTTTCTAGCCTGTGGGCTCACCCTGCAGATTTTGGACTTGCCAGACTCCATATTCCTATGAGCCAATCCCTTAAAATACATCTCTTTCTGTATATAAATATGTATCCCATTTGTTCTGTTTCTCCAGAGGACCATGACTAATGCAAGCTGCTAACTGGCTGCTCAAGTCTTCAGCACCTGCAGGTCATTTTGATTCTGGACGTACCAAAAGCTTTAGACTCTATAAGAAAGAATGTCCAGGTTACCCTTCTCTCTGGAACCTTCCTTGGAAGTCCTGTATAATCTTAGGTCGCAGTTGATTTGTTTTGCATGTTTTGGCTATGATGATGGTTTAGAAGCTAGAGATCTGCATTTCCTTTTGCCTTCTTGATGTTCTCACCCTCATCCATTAATGTCTAGTCAGATGGCATTCTTTTAGCTGCTTCTATCCCTTCCCTGGAAAAGGTATCGATAATTTCAAATGTCTGGGGGAACCAATTAGGCAATGCAAATGAATGAAGATGCTTCAGTATATGTATATTAAACTAAAAAATATGCTGGGCTCATTTTTCTTAAATTTTTATCACTCTCTACTTCTATCTTGCTTTTCCTCTTTTGATAGAAACCTAACTATTGATAAGAATTTCCTATTTTAAGAGAAATAATAATGTAAACATTCTGATAAAAGGCAACTGACTTGGCCTTAGGCGAAACAAAAGGTTTGGTGGATAGAATGAGGAACTGGAAATATGCCATTTGAAAACTTCAACTAGGAAACTCTACTGAAGTGTTAGCTTAAATTTATCAGTGAATTATGTAAAAATTCACTCTTTTCATCAAGTATTCACAAGCTTCTGCACTTTATATTTTAACAAATTACTTACATTATACCTTAAAATTAATAGTAATGCATCATATCGTGCCAACGCTTTGAGTAATGCAGCTATATTAATTGGAATTTGGGGACCTTAATTACCCATTAGATTTTTCAGCAAATTGAAGCAGACTCAGATTATTTTCCCCAGCCATTTCCTACAGAGACGTGGACTTTGGTAGTTTTATGAACAGATTTCTTTCTTCTCTCCAGCATTTAATTTTCATCTATCATGCCTTCCTTTTAAGAACATTAAATCTGCCCTTAATCTGCAAATAAATATTTCCAGATACTTTTCAAAGATTTGGTGTACCAAATTTTATAAAAATGTGGTTTTAATAAATAATGTCTATTGACCAATTAAAGGATTCCAGTGCACACAGTTTTTAAAAATTTTTAAAAGATTTTATTTATTTGACAGAGAGAGAGAGTGAGAGAGAGCACAAGCAGGGGGAGTGGTAGGCAGAAGGAGAGGGAGAAGCAGGCTCCCCACTGAGCAGAAAGCCCAACTCCGGGTTCAGTCCCAGGACCCCAGGATCATGACCTGAGCTGATGGCAGACACTTAACCAACTGAACCACCCAGGTGCCCCAGTCCACAGTTGTTATATCATTTTTTAAAAATGACTTTTAATTTTGAGCTTTTACATAATTTCAATTGGGAAATTGAATTTTTGCCTCTCTACATTGAAAGATATCTTAAGAACTATGCTTATCCAAATGTTTTATTGCATTCATGGCAGAAATGTTACTGATGATATATATAAAGACCCATTTGAGAATTCTCTAAATACTGTAATTTAGGAAAAACTTGTTTTTTCTTTTCCTTCTTTTCCCCTTATTTCTTGGGTTAGATTTTCCTCATTAGTTTTTCTATAGCAATTCATTATTTTTATCCTGTGGGCATTGTGAATCATGTATTCCTTCCTGCAGTGGTAACTGTCAAGCTTAAAGCCAAATTTGTATTCCGCCATATAGAATCCATTTTCAGAATGAAACCGTATCTATCTATCATCTGTCTATCATCTATCTATCTATCTATCTATCTATCTATCTATCTATCTATCATCTACCTATTATCTATCTATCTATCTATCTATCTATCTATCTATCTATCTATCATCTATATATCATCTATCTTTTTAAAGTGTCCTAATCCTTGGGAAAGGCAGAGTGTAACTTGGGGTAAAAAACCAAATGCCTGGGTACCTGGGTGGCTCAGTCTATTAAGTATCTGCCTTTAGCTCAGGTCATGATCCCAGGGTTCTGGGGTTGAGCCCGGCATTGGGCTCTCTGTTCAGCGAGGAATCTGTTTTTCCTTGCAGTCTGCCCTGCTTGTGCTCTCTCTCACTCTCTCTCAAATGAACAAATAAAATCTTAAAAAACAAACTCAATGCCCATGGATGGAGGGGACAGCCATGTACAAACACTAGCTGTATAAGAAAACGAAAAAAGAAAGGCCCTGGGAACTTAAGCATACTTTCCTATCTAAAGATATTCAACTGAAAATGATTTCAATATACTATAGTATATTAGAACTCCAAGTCAACCAACAAACAACATCCCGGATACAAATTCAAACTGTGGAAGCATATAATACTTTCCTCAAATTATGTGAAAACAAGTAAGCAAAAGGTACTATATATATAGTATATATATATACATACTATATAATATATATATATATACTTTGATATCTATAATTATTATCTTGAAATGTATTTTTCTTTCATTTAATTCTTTCCTTTCCATTGCAACTTCCACCCCACTAGTTAAGGATGCAAGAAGTATAAATTATTGACTAAAATAATCTTCAGTTATTCTATGTTTAGTCTCTATTTTATCTAATTCTTTCTACACACTAATGTCATCTTTTCATTTTTTAAAATTTAAATTCAATTAATTAACATACAGTGTATTCATTTCAGAGGTCGAGCTCAGTGATTCATCAGTCTTATATAACACCCAGTGTTCTTACATCACGTGCCCTCCTTAATGTCCATCACCCAGTTACCACCCCCTCTCCAGCAACCCCCAGTTTGTTTCTTATGATTAAGAACATGTTATGGTTTGTCTCCCTCTCTGATTTTATCTTGTTGTATTTTTCCTTCCCTTCCCCTATGCTCCTCTGTTTCGTTTCTTAAATTCCACCTATGAGTAAAATCATATGATAATTGTCTTTCTCTGATTGACTTATTTCACTTTGCCTAATACCCTCTAGCTCCATCCATGTTGCTGCAAATAGCAAGATTTCATTTTTTGATGGCTGAGTAATATTCCAGTACACACACACACACACACACACACACACACACACCACATCTTCTTTATCCATTCATCTGTCAATGGACATCTGGGCTCCTTCCATAGGCTATTGTGGACACTGTTGCTATAAACATTGGGATGCAGGTGCCCCTTCAGATCACTACATTTGTATCTTTGGGGTAAATACCTAGTCCATCTTTTCATTTTAAAAAAAATTCTTAGCATCACATGTACAAAAAACAAATTTCTTGACATTTTTCTTACAATTTTGTTTCTCCAGTAGTCTTCTGTGATGTCATTCATTTTGTCTTCCTTACTTCTCTCTTTCTCTCTCTCTTTTTTTAAAAAATAAATTTAAATTCAAGTTAGTTAACATATAGTGTAGTATTGGTTTCAGGGGTAGAATTTAGTGATTCATCACTTACATATAATGCCCAGTGGTCATCTCAACAAGTGTCCTTCTTAATACCCTCACCCACCTTAATACCCTCACCCATTTACCCCATCCCCCCACCCACCTCCTTCCAGCAACCCTGTTTGTTCTCCTAACTATGGAGTCTCTGATGGTTTGCTTCCCCCTGTTTTTTCTTATTTTATTTTTCCTTCCCTTCCCCTATGTCCGTTTCTTAAATTCCATATATGAGTGAAATCATATATTTGTCTTTCTCTAACTTGTTTCACTTAGCATAATACATTCTGGTTCCATCCATGTTGTTGCAAATGGCAAGATTTCATTCTTTTTGATGGCTGAGTAATATTCCATTGTATATATACACACCATCTCTTCTTCATCCATTCATTAGTTGATGGAAACTTGGGCTCTTTCCATAATTTGGCTATTGCTGCTATAAACATTAGGGTGCACGTGCCCCTTCAAATCAGTATTTTTGTATCCTTTGGATAAATACCTAGTAATGTAATTGCTAGATTGTATGGTAGTTCTATTTTGAACTTTTTGAGGAAACTCCATACTATTTTCCAGAGTGGTTGTACCAGTTGGCATTCCCACCAAGAGTGTAAAAGCGTTCCCCCTTCTCCACATCCTTGCCAACATCTGTTGTTTCCTGAGTTGTAATTTTAGCCATTTTGGTAGGTGGGATGTGGTATCTCATTTGTGATTTTGAGTTGTATTTCCCTGATGATGAGTGATGTTGAGTATTTCTTCATGTGCCTGTTAGCCATTTGTATGTCTTCTTAGGAGAAATATCTATTCGTGTCTTCTCCCCATTTCTTACCTGGATTTTATGGGTGTTTATTTTGATGAGTTCTTTATAGATTCTGGACACTAGCCCTATATCCAATATGTCATTTGCAAATATCTTCTCCCATTGCATATGTTGCCTTCTAATTTTGTTGTTTCCTTTGCTGTGCAGAAGCTTTTTATCTTGATGAAGTCCCAATAGTTCATTTTTGCCTTTGTTTCCCTTGCCTCCAGCGAACTCTAGTAAAGTTCCTAGGGCTGAGCTCAAAGGGGTTGCTGCCTGCGTTCTCCTCTAAGATTTTGATGGTTTCTTATCTTACATTTAGGTCTTTCATCCGTTTTGAACTTATTTTAGTTTATGGTGTGCAAAAGTGTTTTTCCAACACCATTTGTTGAAGAGACTCTTTTCCATTGGATAGTCTTTCCTGCTTTGTCAAAGATTAGTTAACCATATAGTTGTGGGTCAATTTCTGGGTTCTCTATCTGTTCTATTGATTTATTTATCTGTTTTTGTGTCAGTACTATACTGTATATAATACTGTATACTAATATAGCTTCAAGTCTGGTATTGTGATGCCCCTGCTTTGCTTTGCTTTTTCACCATTACAGTGGCTATTTGTGATCTTTTATGGTTCCATACAAATTGTGGGATTGTTTGTTTTAGTTCTGTGGAAAATGCTGCTGCTATTTTGATTAGGATTGCATTAAATGTGTAGATGTGTAGTTTGCTTTGGTTACTATAGATATTTTAACAATATTTGCTTTTCCAATCAATGAACATGGAATATTTTTCCATTTGTTTCTTATTCTTTTGCTTTTTTTTTTTCCAATTTCTTTCATAAGTATTCTATAGCTCTCAGTGTACAGATCTTTAACCTCTTTGGTTAGGTTTATTCTTGGGTATCTTAGGGTTTTTGATACAATTGTAAATGGGACCCATTCCTTAATTTCTCTTTCTTCTGTCTCATTATTAGTATATAGAAATGCAACGGGTTTCTGTACATTGATTTTATATCCTGTGACTTTGCTGAATTCATGTATCAGTTCTAGCAATTTTTTTGGTGAAGTCTTTTGGGTTTTCTACATTGAGTATCATGTTGTCTGCAAAGAGTGAAAGTTTGGCTTCTTCCTTGTTGATTTGGATGCCTTTTATTTCTTTTTGTTGTTTGATTGCTGAGGCTAGGACTTCCAGTAATATGCGGACAACAGTGGTGAGAATGGATATTCCTGTTGTGTTCCTGACATTAGGGGAAAAGCTCTCAGCTTTTCTCCATTGAGAATGATATTCGGTGAGGGTCTTTCATATATGGCCTTTATGATGTTGAGGTATGTTCCTTCTATCCCTACTTTCTTGAGGGTTTTTATCAAGAAAGGGTGCTGTGTTTTGTCAAATGCTTTTTCTATATCTATTGAGAGGATCATATGTTTCTTATCCTTTCTTTTATTAGTGTGGCATATCGTGTTGATGGATTTGCAGATGTTGAACCACTCCTGCAACCCAGGATTGTGGTGAATCATCCTTTTAACGTACTATTGGAATCGACTAGCTAGTATCTTGCTGAGAATTTTCACATCCATGTTCATCAAGGATATTGGTCTATAATTCTCCTTTTTGGTGGGGTCTTTGGTTTTGGAATCAAGATAATGCTGGCCTCATAGAATGTGTTTGGAAGTTTTCCTACCATTTCAATTTTTTGGAACAGCTTCAGAAGAATAGGTATTAAAATTCTTCTTTAAATGTTTGGTAGAATTCCCCTGAGAAGCCATCCTGCTTTGGACTCTTGTTTGTTGGGAAATTTTTGATTATGGATTCAATTTATTTACTGGTTATGGGTGTGTTCAAATTTTCTATTTCTTCCTGTTTCAGGTTTGGTAATTTATATGTTTCTAAGAATTTATCCATTTCTTCCAGATTGCCCAATTTGTTGGCATATAATTTTTCATAATGTTCTCTTATAATTGTTTGTATTTCTTCAGTTTTGGTTGTGATCTCTCCTTTTTCATTAATGATTTTATTTATTTTGAGTCCTTTCTCTTTTCTCTTTGGTAAGTCTGGTAAGGGGTTTATCAATTTTCTTAATTCTTTCAACAAACAAAGTCTTAGTTTTGTTGATCTCTTCTACTGGTTTTTTTTTTTTTTTAATTTCTATACCACTTATTTCTGCTCTAATCTTTATTATTTCCCTTCTATTGCTGGTTATAGCCTTTATTTGCTGTTCTTTTTCCAACTCCTTTAGATGTAAGGTTAGGTTGTATATTTGAGATTTTTCTTGCTTCTTGAGGAAGACCTGTATTGGTATATACTTGTCCCCTATGACCACCTTTGCTGTGTTCCAGNCCTGATGTGGGGCTCGATCCCATAACGCCGGGATCACGCCCTGAGCCGAAGGCAGACGCTTTAACCGCTGTGCCACCCAGGCGCCCCTATACCACTTATTTCTGCTCTAATCTTTATTATTTCCCTTCTATTTCTGGTTATAGCCTTTATTTGCTGTTCTTTTTCCAACTCCTTTAGATGTAAGGTTAGGTTGTATATTTGAGATTTTTCTTGCTTCTTGAGGAAGACCTGTATTGGTATATACTTGTCCCCTATGACCACCTTTGCTGTGTTCCAGAGATTTTGGGCTGTCATGTTTTCATTTTCATTTGCTTCCATGTTTGTTTGTTTATTTATTTATTTTTATTTATTTATTTATTATTTATTTATTTATTTATTTATTCCTTCTTTAATTTCCTTGTTAACCCTTTCATTCTTTAGTAAGATATTCTTTAACCTCCATGTATTTGTTGTCTTTCCAAATTTTTTCTTGTGGTTGACTTCCAGTTTCATAGTGTTGTGGTCTGAAAATATGTATGGTATGATCTCAATCTTTTCGTACTGGTTGAGGCCTGATTTGTGAACCCGTATGTGATCTTTTCTGGAGAATATTCCATGTACACTTGAAAAAACTGTGTATTCTGCTGCTTTAGGATGAAATTCTCTGAATATATCTGTTAAGTCCATCTGGTACACTGTGTCATTCAAAGCCCTTGTTTTTCTTGTTGATCGTCTGCTTAGATAATGTATCTGTCATTACTGTGGGTGGGGTGTTAAGGTCTCCTACTATTATTGTATTATCAATGAGTTTATTTAAGTTTGTTACCAATTGATTATATATTTGGCTGTTCCCAAGTTGGGGGCATAAATATTTTCAATTGTTAAATCCTGTTAGATAAAGCCCTTTATTATAATATAATGCCCATCTTCATCTCTTATTACAACCTTTGGTAAAATCCAGTTTGTGTGATATGAGTATGATTACTCTAGCTTTCTTTTGATGTCTATTAGCATGATATATGGTTCTCCACCTCCTCCCTTTCAATATGAAGGCAACTTTGAGTGTAAAATGAGTCTCTTATAAGCAGCATATTGATGGATTTTTAAAAATCCATTCTGATACCCTATGTCTTTTAATTGGACCATTTAGTCCATTTCCATTCAGAGTAATTGATTGGTATGAATTTGGTGCCAGTGTGTTACCTCCAAAATCACTGTTCCTGTAGATTATCTCTGTTCCTTTCTAGTCTTTGTTGCTCTTGGTCTCTCTTTCCTGTTCAAGTGGGCCCCTTGAATAGTTCTTACAGAGCCAGTTTAGTGTTCACAAACTCCTTTAGTTTTTGCTTGTCTTGGAAACTCTTTATCCCTCTTTCTATTCTGAATGACAGCCTCGCTGGATACAGTATTTTTGGCTGCATATTTTTTCCACTTAACACGTTGAATATTTCATGCCACTGTTTTCTGGCCTGCCAAATTTCTATGGAGAGATTTGCTGCTAACTTTGTGTGTCTGCTGTTGTAGGTTAAGGACCTTTCGACTGCCACTGCTTTCAGAATTCTCTCTTCATCTTTGTATTTTGCAAGTTTCACTATGATATATCTTGGTGTTGATTAGTCATGTTGATTTTGAAGGGAGTTCTCAGTACCTCTTGGACTTGAATACCTGTTTCCTTCCCCAGATTAGGGAAGTTCTCAACTATGATTTGTTCAAATAAATGTTCTGCGCCTTTTTCCCACTCTTCTGGGACTCCTATGATATGGATTTTTTGCACTTTGTGGAATTGCTGAGTTCCCTAAGTCTATATTCATGATGTAATGGTTTCCTTTCCCTCTTCTTTTTGCTTCATTGTTTTCCATAATTTTATCTTCTGTATCACCTATTCATTGCTTTGCTTTTTCCATCCTTGTTGTGATTATGTCCAGTTGGATTTTCATCTCAGTTATAGCATTTTTTATTTCAGTCTGACTAGTGTTTAGGTCTCTTATCTCTGCAACCAGAATTTCTCTGGTGTCTTTTATGCTTCTTTCAAGCCCAGTTAGTATTCTTATGACTTGTTCAAATCCCTGGCTGTGATTTCTTCTTGATCTTTCTTTTGGGGAGAATTCCTCTGTCTTGTCAGTATGTCTTGGTTTTTGTCTTTTGCATATTATGTTCATGAGTGTGATAGTATATTAAGAAGGGGTCCTACACTGATTCAGGGTCTGGAGCTTCAGGAAATGTTTCTGGTTGATGCTGTGTGCACTCTGCTGTTGTGTTTTGGCTGTTCTTTCCCACAGGTCAGTCCTCTGCAGACTGCTTGCTTGCAGTGAGGAGTGTTTGGACCTTCAAGTAGGTGTGCTTTGATTTGTTTGTTTAGGTAAGCTTGATTAGAAAAAAAAAAATCCTGATCCAGGAGAAGAGAAAAGGAAGAGGAGCAAAAAAGCAAGTAAACAAACTAAAAACTATAAGCCTGATTCCAAAGCATAAGTAAATAAAAAACCAAAAACAAAATATAAGAAAAAAATTTTTTTTTAAATTTAAAAAAATAAAAATAAAAAACAAAGTCCTGGTCCTATTTCCACCAGAACTGAAGCTAACACTTTGGAACATTCTATGATCAATAGACTTGGTACATGTGGGGGGCATGTGTCGTTCTTTTGAGGAGGAGGCCCACCATGCTGGCTCCTGTTTAGACCTACTCTTGTAAAGATGCCCCTATGGCACAGTGGGGCAGGATTTGGTGTAAGCAACTCAAGCCTCCACTGGAGGTGCTGGGTTTCTCTCTGAAGCCCTACCATACTAGTGGGCAGGGGTGAGGTGGGGGAGTGGAGTGGAGGTGGTGGTAGAAGATGGTGTCACTCTGTCCTCTCATCCCAGGGCAGGGGAACTCAGAGCTGCTGCTATTCAGAAGGTCCTCACAGAAAAGTGAACAATCTCCACTCCTGTATCCCAGGCTTTTGGTCAGATCCCCACCCTCAACGTGCCTGTGCCGAGGCTGTCAGAATACCCTGGCACCACAGTTCTCCTATGTTTTATCTCTGGTCTGTGGCTGAGATTCAAAACTCCAAATCTTAAAGGACCTGGCAAGTCATGGACCTATTCCCCTCCATGGGAGGAGAGCCTCATAGCACTATGCCTGGCACCATTCTGTTCCAGAAAAGCAGCTGCAAGCATGTGTGGGTGCCCACAGTCTATGTTGAAGCACAGCATAAAGCTCTGACCAGGTTTTTTGTCCTCTGCATGTGCCTCTGTACCCTACTGTTGAATGGCTGCTCAATGGCACCTGGTGGGCCTTTTGTTTTTGGAGAGGAAATATACCTTCTTCCAAATGTGCTTCAGGGAGGGAAACAGTTCTCTCCCAGTGCAAGCCCTGAGATCCCCACACCAGAGCATCTTGAGTGAACCCTAAGCACTTCTCTCTCTTCTGCTCTTTCTCTCTCCCTGACTTCTCTCCACCAAAAGGGCTCCCTCCCCTCTGCAGCACTGGGCTTTTCTCTTCCCCAGTTAATGTCTCTGAACCCTGCATCGACCATGTTGTCTCCCTCCAATTGTGCAGATTATTTTCTTAATCCTCAGATGATTTTCTAGTTGTTCAAATGATTTGATGTTGATTTAAGTGTGTTCGAGGGATGAGGCAAGCCCAGGGTTCTCCTACTACTCTGCCATATTAACTCCTCCCCCCACCTTTTCTCTTTTTTAAAACCTACATCCAATAATCACCAAGTCCTTTCTGATTTTCTTTGAAATACATCCAGAATCAACTCTACCATCTGTTATTTGGACCATTGCTATAGCATCCTAACTGGTCTCTGCATCCTACTTTATTCTCTTACAGTTTATTCCCCAGGAGGAGCCAGGAGAAGCCAGAACAGTCACTTTTCAGATTTATTTTGAAAAGGTAAGATATTCACCCTATTCCAAATGTAGAAAATATAAAAAGGGCATACAGTAAAAAGCCGATCTTTCATTGATCTAGTTCCTACCTCCCTTCCCTTGATATCATTCCTCTTACATCTTATGTATTATTATTCAAAATTTATTTTTTTAAATTTATTGGCAAATGTAAATGTGGACTTTTTGTGTATTTTTATTTATTTATTTTCACAATATCATGCTAGCTAGCAATGAATCTGTTCTTGGAGAGATTTTCCTATTACTATACACAATGTACCTTTCTTCTTCTCCTCCTCCTTCTTCCTCCCCCTCCTCCCTCTCCCCTCCTGCCCTGCCCCTCCTTCTCCTCCCCTTCTTCTTCTTCTTCTTCTTCCTTTCTTTTACAAACGCCTTATATTCAATTACATGGTTGTAATATAATTTACATATCATCTCCCTTACTGATGTATATTTAGCATGCTCCATGTCTGCTATTACAAATAATGCCATTATCCTACAATATCTGTAGCATTAAAAAAAATTCTGATTGCTCTTTCAAAGCGTTATTTTCATTTAAATTATCCATTAATATAGTCAAATTGGCCTCCATGAGGTTGTATCGATTTATCCTTAGTAATGAATGAGGATGGCATATTTCCCACACACTCACCAACAGAGTGTGTTATCAAATTTTTGGAATGTTGCTATGTGATACCTCACAGAGTGCTTGTAGATAGTAAGTGCTCAATAGTGCTTTTTGTACTAAATTGACAAATACACCTGTTAGGATTGGCTTCATACAGGACGGGTTCATATTGAATTATTAACTCTAAGTCTCTTCAATATATTTCAATAAGTGAAGAGTACACGGGGAGTGTACATAACAAAAAATATGTGGATTAATGAAGAAGACAGATTATTTCAATTCCATATGGTTCTTAAAATGGAAATATCCTAATTAGACTCAGGCTTATTTTTTTATTACCTGATTTTAAAGAAAACAAAATCAGATATATCTTTAATACATTTTTATCCTGACCAACAGTAGCCACAAAAAGATCATGCATGTGGGGACAGAAAGAGATAGCTTTGTTTCTGAGCAAAGTAATTTATCAAACAATAACAATTAACATTTGTAAATGTGTATTAAGTTCCACTAACTAAGCTAAGTTCTTTACAATTTTTATTTTATGTATTTTTACAATAATCTTATGAGGTACATGATATTAATAAATCCACCTTGCAGTTATAGAAACTAACTCTTAGAGTGATTAAGTCACATAGCTTGCCACAAATACTAAAACTGCATATATATTTCCTTCCTATTTCAGGAAAGCTAAAACATTCCAACTCTCATAATTTATTATTTTGCTGTTACAGTTGGTGCATTATGTTTTTCTTCCTATGACACACGATATTTTACAAGATTTTGATTGAATGTCAGCTTTATTTGATAGCATATATACCCAACGGTTGCCTACTTTCCATTTGGTAAATCTAAAGAGGAATGCAGTTATCATAGGGCTAAACCCACCTTCATTTACGTTACTTCAACAGGTAAAATAAATTGTGTGTTTTAAATTTCCTGTTTCATAAAAAGGAAAAATGATCTGGCAGGTGATATGGATTTATATTTCTTTTGTGTATGTGTGTGTTCACTGGGAGATAATTATATTTTCATCTGATCCTTTTCAATATAACTGTTCTTATCCTATAATATGCTATGCTTTTCTATTATTTATTTTGTGGTAATTTAATATAAATTGTTACTAGGTTTTAGTCTGAGGAGATTCCCAAAACTTCAGATTTCATATCTAGTAAAGGCATTGGCTTAATATGTAACTCATTCTTTTTTTTTATGATCTTAAGTTTTTTATTCAAAGCTACATTTGACCAAACAGAATTTGTAACAACCAAATACTTCCACTGAACTTTAGAAATATATGGACATATTTTGAAAAATATTTTCTTTCATGATAATTTGTTACATGTATTGAAGGCATATACTAGAAAATACGTTTTTTTCTCTCTATGGATTCTTTAATTTCTTCATATCATTCATTTATAGATTTATTATATAAGAATGATAATTTGAGGTAGTTGACAAAATCTACCTGAATATTGCATGTACTAGAAACCAATGTAATACTGAATACAACTGGACTTCACAAAGAAAAATACATTAAATATAGGTGTTTGATTTAAAAATTAACTTTCATGAACATGTCTCTCAATCTTTCAAGATTTTTCCACCTGCTTGGATTGTGGGATACAATCCATGCTTTTTAAAAATGGGAACATTGCCTGTTATTGGTATGATATTATAGTTGTAATTAAAGCTATTTCTGAAAAGCTATAGGTTCTAGTGTAAATTACAGTCTTTCCCTCTGATACTATTATTATTATTATTGTTATTTTGAATATAGTTGACACATTATGTTACATTAGTTTAGGTGTATGACATAGTGATGCCACAAGTCTATACATTATGCTATGCTTACTGAAAGTGTAGCTACCATCCGTCACCGTACAACACTATTACAATATCATTGACTATATTCCCTATGCTGTCCTTTTTATTCTGTGACTTATTCATGCCACAAGTGGAGGTCTGTATCTTCCACTCCCCTTTACCTATTTTGCCCATCCCCTTTCCATGGCTGTTCTTCAAAAATTAAAAATAGAAATACCATATGATTCCGTGATTCAATTTCTGGGTATTTACACAAAGAAAATGAAAACATTAATTCAAAAATATATGTACATTTTTATTATTATTTTATTATTATATTATTATTATACTAGTACAATTAGTTTTTAAAAAATCAAGTGCTGGCTAGAAGGAAAAAGAAAAAAAGAGAGTTCACAAAGCCAGTCCACAGCCAAAGAAGTCTACATGAAATAAGGGAAGAGCCAGTACTCTTCTGGGTTCTAGACGTCTGCAACATGGAGGAACCTTCCTCCAAAGAAAGCTGTTTTCACTTGCTTTTCCCAAAGGGTAGTTCTCAGTGCATTGGCACTTCTAACTTAGCTTCATGTTATCTGCTATAAATAACAAGAAGCCACTGATACTTTGACAAACTCAGGAGATATTTTTATGAATATTTATAAGACAATGTGATCAGACATTTTATAAAATTGTATGCTAGCATTAAAATTATTTTACAATATTAGTAGCGCCTGACATTCCATAAGACTTTCAGATTCTCTAGGCATTTAGAATGGCAAGATTGATTTTCCGTGGTATTCATAAACTCATTTGTGGTAAATTAATTCTGTTTTTCTGGATGTAGTTAATGTCATTCTTCAAAGAAGTCAAAACATCCTTATGCTCTCATCATATGTGACTCCATGAATACTGATGCTGTTAACATTCTGGATTTTTAGAGAAATCTTATATCTATGTCTTCATAGAAAAGGACGATCTTCATATAAATTCAAGATATCTGATTTTCCCTTATATATTGATTTTTTTTAAACTTAGCCCATGTAGGCTCAGTCTCAGTGAATTTTAGAAAAGGGGTCACATGAATCAAAGAATGAATGCTCATATAGTAAAAGCAATATAAAAAATAAGCTAAACAAAAGAAAACTACATTTAATATTTTCAGAAAGCCCTACAACCTTCTCAAGTGTGCATTAAAATGATCTACTAAACATAATTGCATTGAGGAATTTCTGACTGAATCTTTATCTTTCTTTTCTTTTCTTTTTTTTGGGGGGAGAGGCAATGGGAGAGGGAGAGAGAGAATCTTAAGCAGGCACCACACCCAGCATATAGCCCAACACAGTGTTTGATCTCACAACCTGAGATCATGACCTGAGCTGAAATCAAGAGTGGGATGCTTAACCAACTGAGCCATTCAGGCACCTGTCTTTCTTTCCTTCCTCCCTTCCTTCCTTCCTTCCTTCCTTCCTTCCTTCCTTCCTCCCACCTTTCTTTCTTTCTTTCTTTCTTTCTTTCTTTCTTTCTTTCTCTTTCTTTCTTTCTTTCTTTCTTTCTTTCTTTCTTTCTTTTTTCTTTTCTTCATGCTTTTCTTTCTTTTCTTCTAATTCTTCTTCTTTTAAAAAGAATATACTTGCAGGTCAGGTCTAGTTTGTGAGGCCTTAACTGATACAGTTTTGTGTGGTGGATATTTTTAATGGAATGAATAAAGAATATAAAATTTCTCTTTCTTAAAATTTCAAAACCATTTGACCATGTTAATACCTTTTTAGGACCCTCCCAATCTTGGAAGGGGTTCAGGACAGTGTGAGGCTGTGAAGTTTCAACATAATTAGCTTCACAGCAAATCTGCCTCTGTATGTAGTTAAAAGAAGATACTTAGATCATTAGAAAAGGAGCCCCTTTTCCTAAATGACCACCAGAAAATTACACCAACCTACACAACCACTGGCAGGAAGTATTAGAGCTTATTTCTCCAGATTTGCCAACCTGCTTACATTCACAGCTTTAAATCTTTAACAACTTGGTACTTAAAGAGGAATATCTCATTGCCTAACTGGTGCCAGGTCATTAGTGAGCATTAGTGTTAGCCAGGTCAGTTTTGGTAATGGCGTCTATGTTGTTGAGCCCAAGGCCCCAAAGCCACTTTTCTTTATGTGTTCGCTGAGCAAGTGCTGGGTTGGCTGGAGAAAGAGGCTGATGGACACTCATGAAGCTTGTTATTTTTCTACCTGATTACTAAGAGCTCCCTCTGTGGTAGATGCCCTTTGGTGCATTTACAACATAGGCACACATATCTTCATAGATTGTGTCCAGTCTGAGATTTCTATCCACATATGTTTTCTTGACTTCCTTGTTATCAGTATTCTAATGCTGTTTCTTCTAAGTCTCAGGTCATTCAGCCAGACAGTTAATAACTGCCAATGAATCAATGTAGAACTCTACTTCTGACCATCTCTAACTGTAAACAAAATGGACAACAAAAGGTCAATAAAACATTTGTTGGAACCAGGGACAATGACTGGTAAAAAACTTGCAGGAGGGTGATAACCGCCAGTTTCTGGTACACTTACTGCTGGCATTTATGACATAGGAGCAAGAAAAGAGGAAGCACAACCGAAGACAGAAAAGACTCTTTCTCCTGTGGGGTCCCTCTATTCCTTCTATTGACAACACTTAGCCCTGTGTCAGCTTACGAAGGAGAAATGTTTCCAGAGTCTGGTTCAAGTTTCACAAAGCAGAACAATGAAGTGTGTATGTAGAGGTAAGCAATTCACTGATACATGGCACATTTACACAATCTCACTTATTCCTCATAATACAATGGAGTATTTCTCAATATTATTTTTTCAAGCCTAAATTGATTTTCTATGTTAACTTAGAAATGATAGAATTATTCACAAAGTGAAGATATGAGTTGATTCTATAAAATCATAAAAGCTTGTATATTGAAAAAAGAATAAAANGAATAAAAACAAAAACAATCAATGGATGAGAACATAGATCAGTAGCAAGTACTATGAGAGATTAAATTTATGCATTGAATACAATATTTTATTCACTTAGATAAAAAAATTATTAATGCCACAATATNAGAATAAAAACAAATACAATCAATGGATGAGAACATAGATCAGTAGTAAGTACTATGAAAGAGAGATTAAATTTATGCATTGAATACAATATTTTATTCACTTAGATAAAAAAATTATTAATGCCACAATATGTAAATGAGCAAAATTCATGGCCAGAAAATTCACAATTTGAAATTAAATTGGTAAGAATGTACAGTTAAAATATGAATTTAAACAATAGCAGGAGCCATACTTTGCCTGTATAATTAGATAATTGGTGGCTCTCTCCCTCCACTGCCCCATACCCCTACCACACATCAACAAACTGGAGACTATAACCAACAAAAATTGCTTAAAGTGCTTACTAGGATTTG
Source organism: Ailuropoda melanoleuca (assembly GCF_002007445.2). NCBI lineage: Eukaryota > Metazoa > Chordata > Mammalia > Carnivora > Ursidae > Ailuropoda > Ailuropoda melanoleuca. The sequence continues at coordinate 38,829,589 of NC_048218.1, forward strand.
AAAAACGAGTCTTTCTTGTAAAAAAAAAAAACAAACAAACAAACATTGAGGGGCACCTGGGTGGCTCTTGATCTCAGGGTCATAAGTTCAAGCCCTGTGTTGGTTGGAAAGACTACTTAAATAAATAAAACTTTTTAAAAGAGGAGCAAACATTGAAAGGCGATAGAGTACTTTCCTTTTTTCTCAGGTCTCCCTCAAGAACATTTGACATAAGAATAGGACTCACTGATGCCACTAGAAGGGAGTTCATCTTGCTAATTACAAAGCNTGTTGAAAGGCGATAGAGTACTTTCCTTTTTTCTCAGGTCTCCCTCAAAAAGTAGCAGAAGTCCAAGAACATTTGACATAAGAATAGGACTCACTGATGCCACTAGAAGGGAGTTCATCTTGCTAATTACAAAGCAGTTTAAGAAATGTAACATTTATTACTCAATATGAAATTTCCATTTACTTGGATTGATATCTATTTATATACATACTTATTTGTTTAATCCAATAGGTACAGTAATTACAGAAATAGTCTTGTACACAGTTCTCAAAAGGATATTGTAAAAGAAATCAATCTGACCTAGAATATACCACCACTCCTCTTAAGATTTGAAGACTTGGGGTGCTAGAATGTCTCCATCTCCCCCCCACACTTCCTAAATACATACTCCAGATGGTTTGACAGAATTTATGTCAGTGTTATTTTCCATAGCTTCATTCTTCTCTAGTGGCTTTCTTACATCTAAAAACAATATTAAGTGATAGGCACATACATATAAGCTTAGAGATTAGGTGGGGACAAAAAGATGAAAGGATTGAGAAGTTTCAGAGCAGGTGAGATACAAAAANTATCTAAAAACAATATTAAGTGATAGGCACATAATAAGCTTAGAGATTAGGTGGGGACAAAAAGATGAAAGGATTGAGAAGTTTCAGAGCAGGTGAGATACAAAAAGAGGAATGGGGAGCCCAGAAGCTGAGTGCTGGAAGAGAAAGAGATAGCAGAAGCTTGCTGCCTGTAGGCTGAGAACATCTAGACACTAACGGAATTTTTTTTAAAAAACAATATTGTGTGTTTTGTTAGTCAATTCCCTCTCAAGCTCTTTAATAGAATAGGTGAATCTGTATTAATTGTCACTGTTCTTAAGAAGGGAAGCTTTGTTTGGGAGGAGCCAGGACATACGGCGACAACCTGTGTAAGGGCTACATCAAATAAAAAGGGTTTTAATTTATATATAGATAAAATCAATTGTTCTTAAGACCCACCCAGAAATGTTGGGAAAATATACACAGTTCATCTGTTTGCAGAAGCTCTAAAATTATGAGTCTACTTGGGTGTCCTCCTGTCTTTGTCTAATCCTGCCCCCTTCCCCGGGACCTGAGGGAAGGTGAAAGAGAAGAAAAGGGAAAAGAAANTGACATAGGTACTGTTTAACTAGTATAAGTTAGAATATCAACTTAATTAAATTCTGTAAGATACAAAATGTTAAATCATAATTATATTTAAAGAAATTTCACTTTTTCCAGGAGAAACTCTATTATTTTTTATATTATTTGCTAGAATTTTTGAGTGATTTTTACTTAGGGGCAACATAACATACATTAAAAAATGAAGTCTGCATGAATTCTGTAGACATGAATGTGGTGCTTCCAATGACTTATAACTTACATCATCACTGTACCCATTTTGGTCTTTTTGGCTTTATCTGCAAACTAGTGATAACACTATATATTTCACAAGGTTATTAAAATTAAGAGGGGGAAAAGCTAGCACATTACTAGGCACATACTAGGTACTAAATAAAAGACAGTTGAATATGACTGTTTTTAAATTAGTGATGTAAGAATACTTTAGCATAGTGGAATTTTCAGTCTTATAAAGAAAATCTAGAAATATTTTTCGTGGCATGTGGCATGAGATGCTGTAGTTAATACCCTGTGATGTTAAGTCACTTGACCACTCTATATCTTAGTTTCTTCATTGGTGAAGTGAGGATAAAAATAGTGCCTACCTCATAGGGTTATTATAAGGAAGAAAAGAAGTTCATAACCATAAAGGATATTGAAAAGGGCCTGACATATGCATAAATTATTATGAAGGTTTATGTAAGGACTATATTATATAAGCATTATGTAACTATATACATATTATATAAGGATTTATTAAATGAATGAGTGAATTAAACAGGGTAGAGTTTTCACTACTCTTTTCATAAATCCATGCTATAATGAAACTGTTCACCAATGTAAGATTTTATGTTTTGTATTCCTTGATTAAGAAGTACTTTGTTAACTAGATATCTCAATTACATATATTTATGGTCTGACAGATATTGTCTGGAGCAAGTGCGATTTCTATACTATTGATTAGGACTTCACTACTTAAAGTATGATCCTTGGACCAAGACTGTGACATCATGCAAATTATCAGACCTCACACCAGCACAACATTTCAACAGGTTCTTAGGTGATTTGAATTTACTACTTTAAAGTATACTATATCACCCATATCCTCCTTTCGTAAAAAACAAGGAATACAAGATTAGAAAAACCACAGGGGTGCCTGGGTGGCTCAGTCGTTAAGTGTCTGCCTTCGGCTCAGGGCGTGATCCCAGCATTCTGGGATCGAGCCCCACATCAGGCTCCTCCTCTGGGAGCCTGCTTCTTCCTCTCCCACTCCCCCTGCTTGTGTTCCCTCTCTCACTGGCTGTCTCTATCTCTGTCAAAAGAATAAATAAAAAATCTTTAAAAAAATGTGTTTTAGAAAAACCACAAGAGAGTGGCATTTATTTTTCATTTGAAAGGATATTTGTCTTTAAACAACAGATAAAGCATATACAAATTAAAAACTTATGATTTCTTTTGAATATAGACATGATTTTTTGGTCTTTTCTTTTTTTCTGATCAGTATAACAAAATCAATATTGTTTGTAGTTACTGGTAGCCATTTTTAGTTTTTTTTTATTGTTTCGTGTTCTATTTAATTTTTAATGAAGAAGCATACGTAGGAAAAATATCTTGGGGACAGATAAATTTCCTTTCATATTTCTAAGGTCATGTATAATTGTAGGAATTGTAAGATTGAAGACCACTGGGAGAAAGAGCTGTCCAAAGGTGAAAGAGTGTTCTTTAAAACCGAGCCTCTTGAAAGGAAAAAAATGATGGTAATATGTTAATAGGTTTGACAGCACTGTTGCCAATTTTGACCCAGAGGTCACTGGTTCTCTGAGTGATGGAGTCTACTTGCTGAAGATTTGAAAGGAAGAAGGGTTTATATGATTTGTCCATGGGAATCACATTATCCACTGGAATGCTTGGATTCTGAGCCTGTCAAGGCCTAGATATGTGGAGTCAGTCTCTAGCACTTGACTATTGAAAAACATGTGACATAATATTATGACAAATACTGCCCCTGACCCACATGTAACATTNATAAAAATAGTGCCTACCTCATAGGGTTATTATAAGGAAGAAAAGAAGTTCATAACCATAAAGGATATTGAAAAGGGCCTGACATATGCATAAATTATTATGAAGGTTTATGTAAGGACTATATTATATAAGCATTATGTAACTATATACATATTATATAAGGATTTATTAAATGAATGAGTGAATTAAACAGGGTAGAGTTTTCACTACTCTTTTCATAAATCCATGATATAATGAAACTGTTCACCAATGTAAGATTTTATGTTTTGTACTCCTTGATTAAGAAGTACTTTGTTAACTAGATATCTCAATTGCATATATTTATGGTCTGACAGATATTGTCTGGAGCAAGTGCGATTTCTATACTATTGATTAGGACTTCACTACTTAAAGTATGATCCTTGGACCAAGACTGTGACATCATGCAAATTATCAGACCTCACACCAGCACAGCATTTCAACAGGTTCTTAGGTGATTTGAATTTACTACTTTAAAGTATACTATATCACCCATATCCTCCTTTCGTAAAAAACGAAGGAATACAAGATTAGAAAAACCATAGGGGTNCTTCCCCGAAGAATTAGCATCTCTTCCTTGGCACCCTCTCCCTCTCTCATCTCACCTTGCTGCAAATGACCACGCACAGCCATGGAAATAGATACACACACACTCTCTCTCTCTCCAAAACACTCAGGAATATCAGGAGAGAGGGAGCAGAANAGCGTTCTGGGATCGAGCCCCACATCAGGCTCCTCCGCTGGGAGCCTGCTTCTTCCTCTCCCACGCCCCCTGCTTGTGTTCCCTCTCTCACTGGCTGTCTCTATCTCTGTCAAAAGAATAAATAAAAAATCTTTAAAAAAAATGTGTTTTAGAAAAACCACAAGAGAGTGGCATTTATTTTTCATTTGAAAGGATATTTGTCTTTAAACAACAGATAAAGCATATACAAATTAAAAACTTATGATTTCTTTTGAATATAGACATGATTTTTTGGTCTTTTCTTTTTTTCTGATCAGTATAACAAAATCAATATTGTTTGTAGTTACTGGTAGCCATTTTTAGTTTTTTTTTATTGTTTCGTGTTCTATTTAATTTTTAATGAAGAAGCATACGTAGGAAAAATATCTTGGGGACAGATAAATTTCCTTTCATATTTCTAAGGTCATGTATAATTGTAGGAATTGTAAGATTGAAGACCACTGGGAGAAAGAGCTGTCCAAAGGTGAAAGAGTGTTCTTTAAAACCGAGCCTCTTGAAAGGAAAAAAATGATGGTAATATGTTAATAGGTTTGACAGCACTGTTGCCAATTTTGACCCAGAGGTCACTGGTTCTCTGAGTGATGGAGTCTACTTGCTGAAGATTTGAAAGGAAGAAGGGTTTATATGATTTGTCCATGGGAATCACATTATCCACTGGAATGCTTGGATTCTGAGCCTGTCAAGGCCTAGATATGTGGAGTCAGTCTCTAGCACTTGACTATTGAAAAACATGTGACATAATATTATGACAAATACTGCCCCTGACCCACATGTAACATACCTCCTTAGCAGCTATTATAACACGGGTCCTGCACATCAAGACATCATGTGAGCCCTGTGCAAGTTTGTATTGTGCTGCTAAGGATTCAATGAAGATATTTGTATAAGTCTTGCTGATAACCGGACAGCTCCTTTGAATTTAAACCTGTCTCAGGCACTTTATTCTTTATTATTTGCTCTTTTAGGAATTTGATTTTAGGGAAAATTCATATTTCAGGAGAAATTTTATTATAATACACATTGTGCATTTAAAAATAGGCCAGGCACCTTTACAAAAATCAATTGTTGATGCTAGGTGCATGTAGCATGGTAACATGCTTTCAGATTAAAGCTTTCAAAGAAGCGTTCAGACATTAACTTGAACTCCTGCATAATGTAATTAGGCTGTGGGAAGAGAGTCAGAGGCACTAAGAATAGCAAGTGAGCCACTTTGTGTCATTCTGTATGCTCTCTCTTCTTCCCCGAAGAATTAGCATCTCTTCCTTGGCACCCTCTCCCTCTCTCATCTCACCTTGCTGCAAATGACCATGCACAGCCATGGAAATGGATACACACACACACTCTCTCTCTCCAAAACACTCAGGAATATCAGGGGAGAGGGAGCAGACAATCTCAGTGCTCCCTAAATTATCTAGTAATAATAATGATATGTGTCTAATGTTATATGTATGTATTTATGTAACATGTATGAATGGTACACATAATGTTCTAATTTTCCAATGTAATAAAAGTAAACACATGCTCGGAGCTTACATAGGCCTTAGTTAGAATCTTAATTCTCATATGATGTAACTATGAACACATGATTTACAGTTTTCTGACCTTCAATTTCATTATCTTTAAAATATTAATTATAGTAGACCTAGCAATAAGTCTATTATGATAATAAAATTGGAAAAGTCACACTTAAATGAGATTTGAGATACAGATACATTTGGTATGTTTGCTTAGGTAATACTCTTCCTTAGAGCTCTCTCTAAGCCTCTTAAGCAGAGAACAATTCTTTCTTTTTCATGATTTACATGGTGGCTCAGAATATGTTTATGCTTGTAAAAGAAGGAAAGGGGGGTTCACTCATAGAGTTGATTAAGACATACATACACATGTTGGTGGACTGATGTGGGGCTAAGAAGTTGGTAAGGAAATGTTTTTATATGGTATGGAATGTCCCAGACCTTCACAGTCACAAGAAATAATTCTCTTATAATGAGCTAGACTAAGCTAGAAGGTCAATAGGTTAGAAGGATGTAGAGTTTCCAGTTGCAGTTAAAAGGCTCACACTTGAACCTGGTCTGAGCCATCTTAGTGCCACTCTATGTCATCTGGTTTGACAGGACCTACATGTAAACCAAAAGTTTTCCTAGGTCAAGACTTCTTGTATAAGAGGCTTCTTTTTTATCTTGTGTGTTATAAGGGTCAAGTGCATTAATGGTCACGGAAGGCTAATGACAGGGCTTTCCACCCCACTGGTATTGGCAAATCTGTAGCTTAAATTATAGTTATAGTTGTAGATTTCCAGGTGTGCAGAACCTTTGCTCAGCAGAATCTTAGCTCAGTAGAGATGGCAATGACTTTTCTCATGTTAGATAGGATCAAGGATAGTTTATAAAAATAACAAAGACAGTCCTTGGATATTTCCAAAATATCTATTGGGAACTTGAAGGAGCATTTTTCATGGGGCTTGAGGTCCTGCATGACAAGGATTTGTGGCATTAGATTTAATGGTTACTATGGCATTAATTGTATGGTCATAAGCTAATAAGAAATGAAGATATTTATTTTTTTAAAGATTTTTATTTATTTTTAGAGAGAAAGAGAGCAAGTGCGACTAGGGGGAGGGCAGAGGGAGAGAGACAGACTTAAGCAGACTTCCTACTGATCTTGGAGCCTGACGTGGGGCTCAGTTTCACAACCCGTGAGATCATGATCTGAGCTGAAACCAAGAGTCAGATGCTTAACTAACTGAGCCACTCAGGTGTCCCAAGTATATTTATATTTCTTGAATAATGCACCAAACATAATGCCTAGCATGGTAGATATTAAGCAAAATTGTTTATCCTCTTTCATGTTGATACTTTATAATTAAGAACAAAAACCTTCTTCAATTAAAGCGATTAAACAAATAATAATAAACTTAATCATAATAAATTCTAGTATTCAAATTTAGCAACTTCTGTGTTATAAATTCTGGTTGCCATGATGGACAAAATATAACTATGATGGTCATAAAAATGTCAACTAATAATTTTTTATTCTTGCTTTAGAGTTGATAAATTGCTTTTATATACATTATTTTAATATGTTCAACAACTTAGGTTAAATATTCCATTCTATGTTTTACAGACGAGACTCAGAATCATAGCTAGGGAAAAGAGAAAGATATTGAAAGCTATTTAAAGAAAAAAACTGTATTTAGTATGTTAATCATCTCACAGCAGAAAATGTATGTATTCATGCACTTTCAAAATAAGAGAAGGTAAAAAGTATTATACCTGGTCAAATTTGGTTTCTAAAAGAATTTTCAGGTGTAAAACATGATTTAACAGTGTTTTATACTGTTTCAGTGGTATTTCAAATTAATTGCACAGAGGCTGCTGAATGGATGAAAAATTAGTTGAATTGTAATAATAGATGAATGTGTATTCATAATTGTCAAGCATATTTTCATTGGGATCAAAGTTAAATCTGATCTTTCTTAATATCTTCATAAGTGAGGAAACTAATATAATTAGTAGATATTTATCAGCTGGAAGATGGTACTAAATCTAGTCAAGTTCTAAAGAAATATAGATAGATAGGAACTTACTGTAGGGAAGGAGTAAAATGAAAATCTACTTACACCCAAATATTCCTTAGTGTATCTGAAAAATAAAATGAAGTGAAGGTAAACAAATATTTATCATATACAAGTTTTTAAATGTAAAATAATACAAATATGTGTTTGTAATGTATGCGTTAGCAAGCAGGATTTTGACATATTTCTAAGCTTTATATGAGTAAATAGACATCAATTAATTTTGATGGGTTCATTATGTTATTATTTTGAGATTAGACCTAAAACATATCCTATTCTTATAATGGAGGACAAAAAGAGGGATATAGTCCAAAGAGAAGTAACTAAAATAATCCACTTATGTAGGCAACTGACTTTGGATATTTGATTTCTTCTTAAATAAGTCAATATGCATTAAGCTAACCACACACTTATTTAGTTAGGGTAGAAAATGGTAGTATGTGCTTTTGAAAACAACTCTCTAAACAGAGAAAAATAATCACCATGATACTAAATATTTACCGAGTGACAGATTTTAATTCTCATTGTAGCATGATTTTAACTAACACCACTTAACTCTTATTTCTTAAATATATAATTTAAGTATTTTGAAAAAGTTATTCCAGCAAAATCTATTGATAGTCAATCATCCAATGATTTCTTAAACTAAGTACAATTTACTATTGAGCTACTTAATGACTTTTCCTAATGAAAACTTTCCACTCATTATTCGCTTAGCTCTCTTCATTTGTTTAAATTGATGGGAGTCTACTGGGAAGGGACTTTTACAACATTTATTTTTATTTTGCATCTAAACCAGCAAACCTTTTTCTATAAAAGGCCAGATAGTAAATATTTTAAAGTTTTTGCAGGTCGTGGACTCTCAGTCAAAGCTCTCAACTCTATCATCATAGGCAAAAACAGCCATAAAAAATGAGTAAATGATTGAAGATGGCTGTATTCCAATAAAACTATTTATGGCTAGATTTGGCATGCAGGCCATAGCTTGCCAACCCCTGATCTAGGCTGTTGTTAGTTCTTGAATAACAATGACAATTTTAAAAAGTTTTTAAAAATACTTAGGTCCCTAATAGTATTGGACAGTAGGTATAATATATGCTAGAATCTGTGATGTAACAAGAAAATACTTATCAGAATGTTGTCTAACATAATCAGACTAGTTATAGGTCTTTCGGGCTAGTTTATTAGAGAGACCAAGGTGGAAAAGGGAAGTCAAACATTAGAGTAATATCAATTAAGCACCTATTTAATTTTTCTCTCACTATGCTATTTTGTAATGCCAGTAATTAAAAGGAAACATATAACATTTTTCTTTGGCCACAAGTGGATTTCAGTCTATTTGAAGCCAGAGTTTCAAAATTGAGTTAGTATGGGAAAAAGTGCTAAAACTCCGTAATTCTCACTCTCAGAAATAATTTTTTTAAGATGTATTTTAAGTTATATTATATGCAAAAAGTTCTACATTATTTTTCTCATTATTTGACATACTTCTATCCCTCTAACAACTGAAGCATTATGGTAGAGACGCTGTAGACATTCTACTATTTAACATCTCTTAGAGCAAGCAAGATAAAGTTAACCCTCTCATATACTGTTGAATAAATATATGGCAAGTTCTGCATTTGTCTCTGACAAATGTACTAGATTCACAAGATGTGTGAATTTAGATTTAGTAATATAGCAAAGTCTTATGATAGCAGAAAAAATGAAAGTAAATCCTGAGAGCAATCATTCAATGTATCTAAACCTGCCCATCCTATAAACCAATATCAAATTCTGTCTTTCAAGCAAGTTGATGCCATTAGCACAGAATTGAATTAAGAAATAATCTAACACTTCTTTCCATGAAAATACTACCATTAGAACAACTTAATTGATTACTTTGTTTAGTAGGTGATAAATAGATTAAAATGTGGTGCGAACATCTGGATTCTATTTGTTAATTTCTCTATAATAATTATCAACTACACAACTTTCTCATTTTTTATGTTAACTTCAATATTACCTCTGTAATCATCAGGGAAACAACACATCCATAAAAATACATGAAGTGTGATGGAAAGGAAAAAAACCCCAAATGGTCGAACTAAGCATAATGAGTTGAACTCATTCTTTTTAAATTTCACAGTATAAGTATTCTCCTAGTTAAAAAAAAATTATATATATATATAATTGTATAAACATTTTTAATGATTATTATTCAGTAATTTGGCTATTGCATTATATTTAAGTAGTCCCTTATTATTGACCATTTGTGTTGTCTGATTTTTCAGCTTGAGAAGCAATCCTACTATGAACAATCCTTATTTTTACAATGCTTGTGATTTATTTTAAACACCTCTTTAATATATTAGTTTCCTATTGCTGATATAACCAATTATCATGACTTTAATGACTTAAAACAAATTTATTACCTTAAAGTTCTACAGGTTAGAAGTTCAACAAGACTCAATGAGCTAAAATCAAGGTGTTGGCAAGGGTGTGTTCTCTTCTGGGGTCTCTAAGAGAGAATTTGTTTCCTTGATTTTTTTCACGTTCTAGAGGCAATCCACATTCCTTGGCTTCTGGCATCCTTCTTGTATCTTCAAAGCCAGGAACATGGCATCTCTGACCATTCTTCATAATCATCTTTCTTTGCCCATCCTTTGATAGTTACTTCTTCCTCTCTCTAGCCACAGCTATGATAGGTTTTCCAGTTTTAAGGATCCATGTAATTAATTAGGTTGGATCCACTTGGATAATCCAGGATACTGTCCCCATCTCAGGTTCTTTAACCTTTGTCCTCTCTGCAAGACTTGAACACCTTTGGGGAACCATTATTCTGCCACCACATTTTTATACAGTAAGATAGTTATGTATTCCTATTTAAGTCAACATCCGGTGTCTAAACAAAAAAGCTCTGAGTCAGTAACATCCATCAGGAATTCACAATCTACTGAAGCTTTGTTAGTTTACCAGGTATCCCAAGTAGACCTTTTTTTCTCCCCCCAAAACTAGTGACTTGTTAATTACAGTGGTAAATACTGTCAAACTCTCATTTATAAATAGCTAATATTTAACTAGTAAGAGTTGACATTACCACAAAATAAAGATTCCACTTCTCCTTAATAAAGTTTCTCCATATCAATCACACAAACAAAAGCTTGTATGTACATGTGTATGTTTAAGTACGTGTGAATGAAATGAATGGATTGAGAACTACAGTTGGGCCCTTGTGTTGCAGAACAGAAAAAATAAGCACTGAAAGAAAAAAATGCCCCTCATATAATTAGAACAATAATGTATAGTTTTTAGCATAAGAATTTGACTAAAACAATTGAACACAAGTGAAAACTAGATTTCTAGTCTTAAGAAGAATTTAAATAGTAAAACCTGATGTTATGCATTTTAAATGGATGGTAATTCAATACTTTTAAAAATAAAACTTTGGGGACTTCTGCTTTTGATTACGATATAGCAAGTCACAAGAGACTACTGCTCACACGTTGACAATAGGATCAGACTAGATGAGCCATAAAATTATAATTATTGTCTTTTTAAAACCTTAAAACATCTGAGCATACAAAGGGACCAGAATGCACTAAATTCTTGAAAAAAGATGAATCTTTCTGATGAGAGAGGAAAATCATGGCTGTTGTCATCTCTGGCAGAATGTCAGAAGGAAAAGTGAATCTAGCAGAACATTTAAAAACTTTTAACACTGGTATGAGGTGTTAAAAGATTAGGTTAAAATCCCAAGAGGCTCCAACCCTAAACTGTCTCTGACTCTAAACTTTGTCATGGGTGATCTGTAGTGCACAGAAGTTGGGGCAAGACTGTGGAGTTAAGAGAAATTCATTTCACATTCTGAGTTACACAGGGCTCTCATCATATGCAATGCACTAGCCCAGTGAAGCCTGGGGTAAGTGGAAGATGAAAAGTCAAAGTCAAAAGAAGTTTCAGCCACCTAAGAAGCACAATGGAAAACATATCTATTGGTGTTGAGAAAGCTGAAGGCTAAGTTTTAGAGCAGGGGTTGACAAGTGTTTTCTGTAAAGGGCTTCACTAGAATAAATTATAAGAAAAATTCTTAAGGGTGACAGAGAATGATACTAGATTAATGCCCACATCTCTAGCAAGGAATGCAGCACACCAAAAAGGATAAATATAAAATGCATTCATATATATATAATATTTAATATGTATTTAATAGGTATATACCACATGCACTTTTAATATGTAATATGTATATATACATGTGTATACATGTATTATGTATCTTATATAAATGATTATCCAAAATAATAATAAAAATCTTGTGGGTATTACAAGCTCATGTGGAAGAAAATATATAATGAGGCAAAAAATCGAGAAAAATTGTAAAATCACTATTTTGGTGGTTATTACAATTGTTTACATAAAAAATCTTTGGAATCTACAAAAATATAACTACTAATGAATTTAGAAAAGCTACAAAAAATTTTACTGGTAAATAAAATAAAAACAAAGTTTTAGAAGTACAATTTACAATTGCAATAATTTATTAGGTCAACAAAAGTAATTATTGAAGACAAAATTGATAAACCGGACTTTTTCAAAATGGCAATTTCTGCTCATCAAAGACACGAGAAAATTAGTAGGTGAGTGACAGATTAGAAAAAAAAATATTACGTTTATTATATATAAAATCACCCTCCAGAATGACTATAAAAAAAGTGACAGGTAATAACAAGTGTTAGTGAGAATGTGGAAAAATCAGAATCCTCATACGCGGCTGGTGGGAATATAAAATGGTGATGCCGCTTTGGAAAAGAGTCTGGTGGTGCCTCAAAACGTTAAATATAGAGTTTCCATGTGAAATAACAGTTCTCCTCAATACATACGTAAGAGAAATGAAAATGCACATCCATAAAAAGTCATAATAGCCAAGAAGTGGAAACCATCTGTGAAATAGAAAATATATATTGGTCTCTACCTCTGGCTCCTGGCATAGGGTTCCTAAAACTCATAATTTTGTAAGTGGTAAGAGTGCTAGGAGCATCTTTTGCTCTGCTAGTTGGTCTTTGACCCCGGTTCTTGATATAGTCTCCTAAATCCCTTGGAATTTCCTGGGTAATAGAAATGTCGTTTGTTCTAATAAAGTGACTCTGGGTGGCATCCTGGATGGCTCCTGAAAGGGGACTACTCTCCAGAAAGACCAGGCCATGATTAGAAGCTTGGAAATTTCAGCTCCAATCCCCAACCTTTGGGAAGCAGAGAGGGGATGGAGATTGAGCTACTGATTGCTCACATCTACTCAATGAAACCTCCATAAAAGCCCCCATAGTATGGGTTTGGAGAGCTTCAGGGTTAGCGAACATATCTAGGTACTGGGGCGGGAGGTATAGGTTCACTGTCAACCTAAGCTCCTGTGTTTGGGACACTTTGGACCTTTCCCCATATATGTCTTCATCTGGCTGTTCGTCTGTATCTTTTATCATAGGCTGAGCCAGTAAACATAAGTAACTGTTTTCTTGAGTTCTGTGACCTGTTCTAACAAATTTATTGAACCTAAGGAGGGGGTCATGGGAACCCCCATTTATAGCCAAATGAAGCACAAGTGACAACCTGGATTTGTACTTGTCTGAAGTGGGGGTGGGGGTAGATGGGACACAAGCTGTCTTATCAAGCTGTCAACCCTTAACATATGGGATTGACACTAACTCTGGTTAGTGTCAGAATTGAGCTGAATTGCACAGTACCCAGCTGGTGTCGTAGAGAATTTCTTGGTGTGAGAAAGACCCTCACACATTTGGTGACCAGAGATGAGGCATTCTGAGTATTTATAGTAAAGGAAAAAAAAATTTTTCCTGGACACCACCCAAATGTCCAATAACTATAAATGGATAGATGAAACATAGTATATCCATATAATGAAATATTATTCAACAATAAAAAGGAGCAAAGTATTAACACATGTTACAACCTGGATGAACCTTGAAAACATTATGCTGATTGGAAGAAAACAAACACAAAAGAATATAATTCCACTAATATTAGATGTCTTGGATAAGCAAATCCCCAAGATGGAGAGTAGATTAGTAATTGTCATAGGCGGGAGGTAGGGAAGATAGGAGTGAGGGCTAAATGGTATGAGTTATTTTGGGGGTGTGGTGGAGTGATGGAAATGTTTTAAAATTCAGTTGTGATGATGATTCATAATGCTGAATATAATAACAAAAACAGTGAACTGTACACTTTAAATGGGTGTGCTCTGTGGTATGTGAATTATATTTCAATAAAGCTGTTTAAAAAAACAACTTCCTGACCAGTCCACTGCAACCATAGTAAGTCCAACTTCTCAAACTGACCTCTGGATTTCCTCAACCTCATCTTTGGGAAACCAGACATCCTGCCACTTCTTCAACATTCCCAGCACAGACACAGAAACCAAAACTGGTCTATTAAAAATTCATCTCATTCATCAGACAATTCAGGAAGAATTTGGTACCCATGGCTGCCTGCAAAGGTACTTCCTGTGAAGAATATTCCTGACAATGCAGTATAAATAATTGAAAATGCACCATGTATTCATTTCCTTTTAGGATGGAAATTATTCAGGGTCCCTGTGCTTTAAGCACAACCTTGCAGCAGTATGACAAACACTAAGGACTATGTGGGAAGCTCTATGTTTTATGCATCCCATCAGGCCAGATCAAGTCCAGGCAGGTCATTACAAACGGGCTGTGAAGCTGGAGGAATCATGTCCAAAGTATCAAATCCAAAGAACAAATTGTGATCAACTCTGCAAGAGGAAACACTGCTATTTTTCTATTCTTTCTATAGAAACAGACATTACAAAATTACTGTCATATGAAGAGATAACCAAGGACAATATGACCCAAAAGTGTAGAAAAAAGTATTAGGAAGTTAATTATTCAGAATATCATGCTATGTTTGGTTTTGTGTTGTTTGTAGTATTTATCAGCATTTTAAATTTAGCAATTTGTAGTGAATTATTTTATTCTAATTACATATTCACAATTATATACATATTATTATAATTAAATGAAGACAAGTTTGGCTTTAAATCTAATCTGTCTTGATTTTGCTTGTTACATATGGTTCCTTGCCTTTTTCTCCCTTGTTAATCCACTTTTAACGAGAGCATTTTATAGTCTTTCTCTTTTCTTCATCTGTGATAGTGACAGCTTTGACAAAATTAATTCATTGCTTAAACCAAATGCCCTCATCATCTGTTTTATTTTGTAATCCATGATATTCATGCAAATAACAAATGCATCCATGGTTCTCCACTGTTTCCGGTAGTAGTAACATTTGACATTCTATCACTTTTAGCATCCTTCAGAAATTTTTCTTTGACCTCTCTGCAGACAGAGACACATTTTAGACGCTAATCCAGACACAAAACAGCCTTTTATTATCACTACAGAAAGAGAATTCAAGTTGTGAAATAGTAACATTGCATATTATCACTTTTTCCTGTTGATAAATTATGTCCAATACCGTAACACAAAGTTCCATGCATTTAATCTACTGACCTTACATACAACCAGGTCATCCACCTCAGACAATGCACATAGCAGCATCATGCAAAGTACGATCTTCCTATAGATCCGAGATGTCAAAAGGGACAGATTTTTTTTAAAGATTTTATTTATTTATTTGACAGAGATAGAGACAGCCAGCGAGAGAGGGAACACAAGCAGGGGGAGTGGGAGAGGAAGAAGCAGGCTCATAGCAGAGGAGCCTGATGTGGGGCTCGATCCCATAGATCCCATAATGCCGGGATCACGCCCTGAGCCGAAGGCAGATGCTTAACCGCTGTGCCACCCAGGTGCCCCAAAAGGGACAGATTTTAAAAACACCACAGAAGTAAATCACTTACGTAGTAATTGGTTTTGGAAAGCTGTATTGTAATGCAGTCATGGTTTTATCTACCCAGCTATAGCTTGCTGTACAAGAAAAAAAAAAAAAAAGACTTAAAGACAGGGAAAGTCAGATTTCTATATTTTCCCTTTCCCTAATCTGTCACAGGCCAATGATTGGGTTAATAGCCTGGAGAAAAAGCTACCTTGTCAAGGTAAACTGAACTTTTCATCGCAACTAGGTGCCACCATCAATGAATTGTCAAAAAGGGAAAAAAAATTCTCTAATGATCTTTCTTTTTATCTCGTGGAGAACCTGCTGCCCCAAATGATGCCAAACTGACTGACGGCAGGTAGCTTCTAAGAAAAACCAGTGACTCTTCTCCCCCAAGGCTCTCCGTGCCTGTACTGAGCCCTTGGCCTGGGATTGTTCAGCGGGAAAAGTCAATAGTGCCTGCTGTCAACAAAATGTGCCTGTGTGCATTTTTAAAGGCTCTGCCTTCTTGAAGTTTAGTTGTCAGGACCCTCACTTTTAAATAGATTCCTGCATCAATAGGTGCTGTTCCCCACTAGCGTTAAGAAATGGCCACAAAGAGTAGGAGCTGCCGCTGTGTCAGGATGTTGGCAGTGCTGGTACTTCTTGACTGTCCACCCATCAGGAAGCAGCTTTAGAAACAGAGAAGGCTTGGATTAAAAGGAAACCATTTCAGCTACTTTCTTGAGGTTTCCGCATTATCACCAGGAGATAGATGTATATCGGACTAGACATACACTCAAAATGTATTCATTGGCTTAGATATTGAGCATCTATATTATTGAACACATGCGACGGCAAACTAAGGGCTACACGTAAGAGTTTCAACATTTTAAAACACACGTGAATTATTACAGAGACAAAAACATCAGACTGTCAATTTCTGCAGATGGTATATTTTTCCTGTTTAAATTAGGCACCATTCTGTCTATAAACATGCTTCCCCCAGATTCATGCATGGGTAGAATTTTTTTGGAGGGAAGATACAACTTTGTAGGTTTATTTTTTATTCTACTTAAGTTGGTCAATTTCAATTGGACTCATGTTTTTAAGTGTAGATCAAATTAATAAAATAGAATTTGCAATGATTTTAGCAGCAGCCTCTTTGACCTTAAATATTATGAACATTTACTGAAAACATTAAATTAGATTTATTTGTTCTTTTTTTTCTACCACAAAATATTTTAAATATCTTAAAAATGCAATGCATTGCACCCGTGGTACTGAGAAATCAATGAACTTCTTTACTAACCAAGAGTTTGAATTCTAGTATCTAGCTGGGGACAGAGGGTCACAAAAACTTAAGTAAGAATTTTAACAGGAATATAGCAGTAGCAATGGAGAGCAAACAATTGATTAATTCTGACTGGGAAAATTAAAGGGAATGTGCTTTAATCTGAGCTTTGAAAGATGATTAGAGTGTCTGAAGTTGGAATTGGGATGGAGGATGGTAGAAAAAACATTCCGTGTTGAGATATAGGTATGAACACTGAAGTTATATACTTGGTAATTTAGAAAAGTTAGAATTAATTCATGGCTATATGTGTATACAGAGTAAGGAGGGAAATGACCATGCAATAGAGTTAGTAAAGAAAACACAACCAATAACTTATACTCTGAAGGATTTTTAGTAAACATGGTATACACAATTATAACTTTTTAAGCTTATTTATTTATCCAGTTATTATTTTTAACAAATATTTGTTGCACTCTACTGTTGGATAGGTTGTGTGTTAGGCACTGGGGATGCAGCAGTAAAAAAATCTTATTTTTAATGGAGTTAACCATTTAGTACGGGGAGTCAGAAAATGAATGAATAAAAAGGTGACACATATGTCACCTGCAAAGAAGACAAAAAGGCAAGATCACAGGATAGAGAAATTGAGGAGATGGATAGGGAATGGTACTGTTTTATACTGTGGTCATAGCAGACCTCTCTAAGGATGTTTCAGCCAAGATCCAAAAGTGACAAGTCAAGATCTACACAGAAGTAAAGGGAAGAATGTTCCAGGTGTGGGGGGGAACAGGAAGTGCCAAAGCCCTGAGGTAGGAGACACCAATTACCTTTTTCAGTTTTCTTATCAAATGAAGGTGTACCATTACATAATCTCTGGAGTCCATAGAATAGTGTTTACTTTATACAGGTTTTTCTTTGAGAAGAAACATGATGTAGTAAGAATAATAAAAATATCTGGGTTTTAAGAAAAAAGGAGACTTTTATTTTTCCGTAGAATAATAATCTTCAAACAGTACTGAAAATGAGGTGGAACTTTTGTGTTAGAGCACAGAGATATATTTTTAAAAATTTCTTGCTGTATTTGCTTGTATGCTATTTAGGGCTATATTGCCCATAGTCATATAATTTCATACACTCAGCACTTCAGTTCTATTTCAGTTAACTTCCCACATGGTGGTTTTTTTGGAGTTTATATGAAAAGAAGCAAAATGATAGAAATGCTCTCAAGTAGAAAAAAATTAATGAATATTGAACCTTCATCTAGTTTTTACTTCCTTGTAAAGAATAGTAATTTTTACAAGCATGCCATCATTTTGAATATTTGTTAAAGCAGGCCAAATCCAAAGTATGGTTACTGCAGAACAATGGCACCCTGAAAGCCTGAATAGCTTGTTTATGAGCAAAAAATGAGAAAATGAGTGATCAGTGCTCAGTTAAGATTCCCAACACAGCTAAATTAAAGAGAATTTATTTATGTTTTAGCTAGCTAGGAGAAATTTCAACATATTCACAAATAAAGTCAAATTGATGGACATTTTTCTTTTATAAAATAATAACCCAGTAATAGTTTTCACATATTCCCTATAGCATGTTACAGATGAGTATGTTACAATAAAATTTCAAAATGATAAATTTGCTATGTCTTTGAGTCTTGTTTTGCTAAAACCTAACAGATCATTTTTATGGGTTATCAAGAGTATTCAAGGAGTCATTTCTGATTTGGGTATAATCTAGTACCTTTCCATGAAGGTCACTATCATTTGTTGATAAGTTGTTCCTGTAAGTTTCCTAGTAGGAGGCTGATACTTAGCAGAATATCAGCAGAGCTAAACAGTAGAGCAAATACTGGACCCTCATAAGGTCTGAGACGTTCCAGTCAAGGAGGCTTTATGTGATTTGATGTTCCTTGGGCAATAGATCATAAAATAAAAATGCACTCGAAACCTCTCTCCAGCAGAAAGGAGGGAGTATGTTGATGAAGACCCACACTTCTGTCCAACAAATGGAAATTCTTTAGTGTTCTGCTCTGAATTAGAGAGTGATGTTTCCACCCACATGAGTAGAGTATCGCCATCACACAACAGAATGCAAACATATGGAGGGAAAGCACATGGATTCAACTTCGAGTACTCACATTAGAGGGACAGGCGCCTCTCTGGGGTTGACAGTAGCAAGTAAAGGGACACAACAGCATAGGACTGAATGGAAAATCTGCCGAAACTAGAGGAAAAAGCCAGACTGGGCCTTAGTAAACTAAGTGTAACTACTATATCTTTAGGAGAAACCAGAAGCTGCCATCGGAAATTATTTTGTATACACTCTAGCATTTGTTATTGTTCTTTTTTTCCCTTACATTTCTTATTCAGGAAACTTGATAGCATCTTTAGTAAAAGTCTTATTTCAGATATCGTCATGCATAGAGATTTGGGCTACCTGGACTCACAATCATTTCTCTGGCTCTTGAGGAAGGTAAATATATATAGCTATAGCTATAGCTATAGATACAAGATATAGATATATAAGATATATAAGTCTATCTATCTATCTATCTATCATCTATCATCTATCATCTATCTATCATCATCTAACTATCTATCATCTATCTTATCTATAGATTACCCTTAACAATGTTTATATCTTAGCAAAGCTTAATCATGTGTGTGGTTTCTATGTAAATCAGGCTGTCAAGGATTTATTCCTATCAGTTATAATTATTAGGAAATAATGAAACATTAGAGATAAAGATGTAAAATTTTATCTTTACCTCTTGCCCCATTACTAATTTAGGATATTCTCATTCATTTGGTTTTCATTTACATAATCCTTCAGTAAAAATATTTATGTCACTTAGTATATGCATTGTTTGCATACATNTGGGGATGTACTGTATGGTGATTAACACAATATAATAAAATAAAATTAAAAAAAAAAAAGAAAAAAAAAGAATAAGAAAATTAAATAGATGTAAGTAAGATGCAAGTTTATAAATAAATTTTTCAACAATAAAAAAAAATATTTATGGGTCACTTAGTATATGCATTGTTTGCATACATGAAAATATATGAAATAGAATCTGTCCACCAACATATTATAATTTATGAATGTTGTAGATATAAAAATTTTCCTTGGAGAAATTTTTGTTAATTGGCATTTCTAAATATAGAATTATACATGAAAGGAATATAAGAAATAGGTATAATTATAGTCAAATAAGAGAAAGTACAGAAAACATTAAACTCAGGTACACATGGTTGTAAATTAATGACCTACCATTTGGTAAGTGTATATAATTATTATAAATAATTTGATTATTTTAGTAATAAGAATTATTACTAATTATTACAAATTAGTCTGGAGTTTGGTTTTCAGATCTATATGATGGGCATAATATCTCCTCGCAATGCTCTCAAAAGCGTTAAATGACCTAAGGTAGGAAACTGCTGAACAGAATTCTTGGTGAGTGTTATGATATCAAGGATTAGTACTTGTTATTGTAGAACACAGAAAACAACCCAGATAATTTTAGGTGTGCCGTAACTACATCCTCTAATGGTTCTTAAGTTCTCCTGATATGAAATTACTATAATACTTGAGGTTTTAAAATTATGATGGTATTGATAATTATGAAACAAAAAAAAAAATAGCCATTATAGAGCATTGACTCTTCTAGCTTCTATGCAGAGAGTGTTGTCACATAATGCTCATCGCTACACTAAAAAGGAGGTATTGTCCTCACAATTTTGCAGATGAGGAAAGAATGTTCAGTTAGATCCATGCACTTGCCACCAGTTTCAAATCTACTAAATGGCACAGTCAGGAAACAAAAACAGTGTTATATATATTATATATATATTATATATATGTGTATATATATATTATATATATATACACAACATATGTGCATTGGGGCATTTTAAATAAATGTTATATAAATTTGGCCTGATTAATATAGTCTATAACACATATTTTTGTTCATAAGTAATTGTTTATAATAAAAATGAAATGTGAAACATTAGAAAACTAAATTACATGTACGTATAATTGCGTGTGCATATATGTATGTATACATAAAAGTTTTAAATGTCTTATGGGGAATTATTTAGGTCATTATAAGTTAATCATCTTTCAACCCAAATGATTCTATAGTGCAGAGATTCACCACTTCCCCAACAGTAGGGGCACTCGTGTTATTCCTTGGTGAGCAATAGATAAATTTCTATTTTTTTAAGCCTTTGAAATTTAGAGTTTACTTCATATAGGAGCTAGTGTAACCCAGTCTAACAGAGACCATGATTGTTGAGTTGGGGACAAGTTGCCCTTCAAAGTTAAATTAAGAGGATTAAAATCTATCCCACGTTATAATATAAAGCAGAATACCTCAAGTATTCAGAAATTTTATGAGAAAGAAGATGATGGATTTCATGTTACAACTGACGAACCCAAAGTTTAGTCTTCATTCTCCCTTTTGTAATATGGGTGGCTTGGGAGAATTACTGTCTATGGTAAGAAGATTGGATAATTTTTAATTTAAGAAAAGTAAGATACAATAAGAAGCACGGAGACGTGATAAAATATAGCACAAAATCCCACAACCTTTAATATGGTGTGTGCTCTCAGGCAAAGGCAAAGTCCTCAGGCACCAATAGACCTGGGCTTGTGTATGGCTTTACCTCTTACAAGCTGTGCCTCTGAAAAAAAGGTTCACGATTTCTTTGCCTTATCTGTAGAAAAATGCCCGCTTAGCCTTTGTCTTTGTTGTTGTCATTGGGATGGTGGTGATGGTGATGGTGATGGTGTGTGTGTGTGTGTGTGTGTGTGTGTGTGTGTGTGTGAAAGACAGAAAGAGAGAGAGGGAGAGGGAGAGATAGAGAGAGAGAATTGGAGATACCATCGTCACATGTTGAATACAATGCCTAGAATATAGTAGCTTACAATACAGGTCAGGTCATTTTCCCCCTAAACTCATGAAGAGTTTAAGTGATAACTATATCTTTTTAGCTACTATGTCATGATAAAAATTAAATCAATAAAATAAAACTCATTGAATTGACTTTTCTTAGCAGAGTTTGAAAGGTGGCTGCTAGCATTTGTGAGCCAGGCAACATCGGAAAGGACAACCTCATATACACTGGAAGTGCTTGAAGGAAATATTCCCATGTGGCTACAAAAATAGCAAGTGTTACGATAAAAGAATGTACAACTTGCATAAGATCACAGAGGTGGGATCAACTAAATCTGCTTTGTGAAGTACAAGGAAGGGACCACATGGGATTAATGAAAAAATGACGGTAAAGGCATGCGATTCAGATGGAATAATAGTGAATGTGCCCAATGGGGCAGGGGAAGATTGAAAAGATCCATAGGACCAGAGCAGAAAGCAATTACAGTCAATCTCTACGAAACGCTCTCTGGGAGTTATGTAGCAAGTGGAGGGGAAGCAGAGAGTCTGTTGAAGGAGCCCGAGTAAGAGACAGACAGTTCCTGAGCAGGACCAAAGGCACTGAGTATGGAGAGACTCTGGATCCAGCAGGGCTCACCATCCCCTCTACCTGGAAAGTCCTTCCCTCTCCTTTCCCTGACCAAACTTATACTCTTCCTCCAATTGTTGCTTAAAGGCCACCTCCTTCAGGAAGCTTTCCTTGACCACACAGACTGAGTAAGGTAACCCGCATCTGGGCACCTATTGCCCCCAGGACTGCCTCTGTCACAGCACTTCTCCCACGACCTGGTAAATGTTAGAGTTTTTTGAGCTTGTTTTCTCATGTGAACATCCAGTAGAATGTCTGACAAAGTGGAGGTAGAGACTGAATCAGATAGGAATTTTAGGAGATGAAACTGGATTAAACAATGAAAAAGGAAAAGAAATGTGAACTCAGAGCAAGGTGGAGAACAAATTCATGCAAGTGGAAACAGCACAGAAGGCAAGTATGGCCGTTGGAAAGCATAGGGTGAGTACAGCAAGTTTTTAAGTTTAGTTTAATCCTGACATGAGGGAGGGGTATGAACTGGAAAACGATTTATGGAAATAGATTGAGGTCTTATAGTTTAGAGCTTTTAATTCTAGATCAGAGTTTACATATTTATTCTAAAAGGAATTGGCAACCTCAGAAGGTTTTTTTACACATTTTTTTCCAGAATGTAAATGACACAGAGCTGTATCTAAAGATTATTCTGATAATGATGGATAGGAAGGGTTGCAGAGAGGATTCCTTGTAGTAGGGAATCTAGTTAGGAAGCTCTTGCATTGGGCAAAATGGATCTTTAATACTACTAAGCCAAGCCATTGAGAGATGTTTTACTCATTACTGTGGTTGGTAGGGAAGGCTCTTACACTTACTGTAGCGTGTACCAACCCCGTCTTAGTACAAACGAATGGTATGTATGGATGAGGATAAAAGTGCATCTTAGAGATCCAATCTGTGGAGTTAACTCAGTCTTGTGATCTGCCAGTGAAAGACAGGCGAAGTTTGCTTCGGCTAAGTGAGTGTTAGTATGCATTCGTGGCTTCACACTGCTGGAGTGGAGAACGTGCACTCTGGAATGCAGGTAAAGTTATGAAGCTGGACTGTATTAAAAACAAAGCGTAGAAATATCCAACTCCTTGATTCTCTGCTTCTCTCCCCAGGCATTTTCTGCCCACAATGTAATTATAGGAACGAGTAAAGGAATCTCTCCAAGGTCAATAAAACTTTGAACATATTTTTCAAATGCTCACTTAGGTTAAGCCAGAAAGCCTACAATGGGTAATGGCAATTATTCTGATCTGACGTTTTCGGGATTATAATTAAGCAATAACGCACAAGCCAAGGGTGTGTTACTTGAAGATAACACACTTCTTGGAAAGCGCTGTGAGGCATAAGGGGCGAATTAGAGCCTCCAATGATCTGGGAACTGCGTTATCTGTAGCACAGCTCTCGGGGTCTATTAGTGCCGTATACATGGTGTTAGATGCACTAGTTGTACACAGAGTGATTGTCCCATGTAAAACATATGGTTGGAACACGTTCGCTCTTGTGCGCTGACAATGGCCGCTGATTTGGAAACATCGGCCTTGCAGTTATCAACCGATGCATGGATGGGCCGTGACTTCGCCGCCGCGAGCCTTTGTGGAAGACGTGTGCCGGGGGAGCTGGAGCCCGTCGTCTTATAACAATCCTGATCCTATTCCTTTCAGTTGAGCTGTTTTAATGATTTCTTCCATTTGACACTTCATTTCATATTTATGTAAATGAGTGGAGTAAGGTACTTCAAAACTGAATTTTTAATGTGGAGATTTTCCCCCCTTCTCTATCATTTTTTCGGGTTTTCATAATGTGCGGCCAGTTTCTGGGTTTGCATTTGATTGACGGAAAGTGATTTCTAGTTCAGCCACCATCAAACACCTTGGCACTTCATCCCGGAAGATGTTTCAGTGGTTAAAGAGACCATGTTGGACAAAGAACCCTTTAAAGCTGGCTCTTTCTTTCTCCTAGTGCATCCACAGCGAGACACACCAGGCGAAAAGAAAGACCCATCTTTAATCTGTGCGGCTGAGGGAAATCAAAGGGAGTGAATTAAAACCAAGAGTAGCTTCTAATGCTCATTTGGAGAGCCTTTTTTCTGCTCCATTTGATATAACAAATAAGATCATCAAAGTAAGTCAAGCACAGGTTCGGATCCCGCTGCTCCTTGACCCGGGCGTCCTCCCTGCCTGCACAGCCTTCCCTGGAATTTCATGTGATGTCAAATCACAAAGCTACATGAAGTGCTCACGCCCCGGGAATAGCGAGGGAACTTTATTTTTAGGTTCTTTTTCTGTGACTCTAGCAAAATAACATGAAGTTCTTTTGTGGCTCTATCTAAGGGTTTTGAAAAATCTGCTGCATTTCAAAGCATGAAAGGGGTGATACAAAATCTCTGTCTTGACTGCTTCTAGCCCTGGGTCTTCTTAAGAATATCTACAGGATCCCGTGGCAAGGTGCCAGCTTGTGTGCGCTGCGAGGAGCTGTAGGAAATTTCGCCCCACCCAACAGACATTTATCCCAGATGTATTACATAAAACAGTTCACACAATAGGCTTTTTTCCCCCTAAAAAGTTATATATCTTATAATTTGGCGTTCTGAGACCATCTAAGATTTAAAAAACCTCTTTGCATGTTCTTTAAAATTAATGTTCTTTACTGAGCACTCTGACAAAACTATTTCAATTAAAAATTAAATTCAGGAATGGTGATCAATAGTTATCAAAATCATCATCAATGTTATGAATAATACTAACAAATCATCCATATAGCAATGAAAATACTTTTCATCTAAATATTCTCAACCCTTGTTTTTCCATACTATTTAAATTTTTATCTATCTGGGAAAAGCTCTAGGTGCTTAGATTTTCAATCAGACTGGACAGAATTATATATTTAGAAGTATAAGGTACAAATTGTGAGATTAAAAAAAAAGAATAATGAGGGGCGCCTGGGTGGCACAGTGGTTGGGCGTCTGCCTTCGGCTCAGGGCGTAATCCCGGCGTTGTGGGATCAAGCCCCACATCAGGCTCCTCCACTGTGAGCCTGCTTCTTCCTCTCCCACTCCCCCTGCTTGTGTTTCCTCTCTCGCTGGGCTGTCTCTATCTCTGTCGAATAAATAAATAAAATCTAAAAAAAGATAAAAATAAAAAAATAAAAATAATAATAATAATGAGAATTACGTGGATTTAATCATATGTTTATTCATTCATTTAATACATTTTAATTATATGTCTCCCATATGCCCAGCATTCTTCTAGACACTGAATGCAGTGATGACTTTCCAAATGAATCATTTAGATTTTCACACAAAACTTTGTAATAAATAACATTTAAATATTTAGACTTATTTAAAAATTAAAAAGCACACTTAAAATACACCGTAATTTTTTAAAAATCAAGTTTACTAAGGTATATTTGACTGATACAATTGTCATACCTTATATGTGAGGTGTACAGTGGGATGATTTGATGTATGTTTACACTGAAGAAGGATTCCCACAATGACATTGAGGATCACCTCACATATTTACCTTGCAACATATCTTTACTGAGTGTCTACTAGTTACCAGGCTTTGGGCTAGAAACTTCAGGAAATATTGATACTTAGCATATACCTCTGTCTTCATAAACTTAGACTCTAACAGGAAAAATAGAGCCATTAACCAACACTCGTAATACAAGAGAAAAATGCTTTGAAATGGAAGTCACAATTGAGTGCTAGGAGAGTTGAGAGAGGTCTTACCAGGCTGAAGGACATGGCACTGAAAAGCTTTGGGTAATGCAGGCAGAAGGAAGAGCACTGTCAAAGGGAAGCCATATGGAAAACCATTTTTTTTTTTTTTACAGGAATAGTCTGCCTTGCCTGAAGCATGGGATGTGTAGAGACGATCCCATTATGAAATAAAACAAGAGCCAAGTTATTTAGTATATGTTATGCTGTTAGCAAGTGGCCAGTAATAGAAGCTTCCTGAGAAAGCCGATGTCTTAATCGAAGTACTGTTTTAAAAAGTCAGTCTATTTTTTTGGTGGATTATAATATTGAGGCAGAAAGAAATGAAGAAAGGGATAATGACTTGGGAAATTCTTGTAATTAGAATCCAAAAACACCATGTCGGAGTACTTGCACAATTAGACTGTGGGAGGAATGGAATCAGCACGTGCAGAATTCCCGATCTGTTCCTAATAACGACAGCCACATAGTTCGTGATCTTTCTCAAAGGTTATATATCACTTCTTAAGGGAGCAAAAGCAACACACATACACAAAGGGAGGGTCTACATGCAGAGACAGAAAGAGTATCCAGCCATCGTGAGAGTGATGAATAAGTGGAAAAGGAGGTAAGAAATCCGTGGCGATGATGAGTGACAAGAGCCTCCTGAATTTGGCAAAAATCTCAGTAGTTGACACATTGTACTACTGCTTTCCTGAAACATCCTTGTTTGTATTTTAATATATTCTTAAAGATTTTATTTACTTTTTTATTTGAGAGAGAGAAAAAAAGAGAGATCTGGAGGGATAGAGAGAGAAAGAACCTGAAGCAGACTCCCCACTGAGCGTGCGGGGGGAGGGGGGCTAGATCCCATGACTGGGAGATCATGATCTGAGCGGAAACCAAGAGTGGGTCACTTAACCAACTGAGCCACCCAGGTGCCCCTGTATTTTAATATTTTATGTTGAAACTCCTTTTGTGCTCAGAAAAGCATTTTAGTAAAGATGTAAATTATGCCACTTTGTTTCTCAACCTTAAGTAGTTGGCACTGAACTCCAATTTCCATACTGTCCTTCAAACTAGTGAGTTGTCTTCTGTTTATTTATTTGTTTTTAAACAAAGAAATTAAGGAAACAAGTATCTTAAACCTTTTTTTTTTTTTGCAGTGGCATTTTTGCTTGTTTGCTTGTTTCTTGAATCGTGATTGTATAGACTAATACTGCCTTTTGCCTTAGCACGATTTTCCATCAACTCCCGTGCGTCTGTAATGTTTGGCATCTGTGTCAAAAAGGAAGGGAAACTCTCTGTGTCATGATGCAACTCAACAAAGAGAGCCCCACTGATGTCATTTAAGTAACAACATTAGGAGTAAATCATTAGCATTTTTATATATATGTGGCATTTCTCTATTCCCTTTCAAGGAAAGCATTGCAATTCTTCGTTTAATCATTATATTCCACTCTACACTGTAAACCCAGATTGAGCTGCTTTACTGACGAAATTGTACAATTCAGACAAAACGGATTTCCAAAGTGGCATTTCAAGAAGCCGAACTCACCACTTTAATAGATCAGGGCACTGGGGCCATAACTCTCATGTTTAAGAATAAAGGCCCCTTTGCAGTACAACTGTTCTTTATTTTAATTTGTGCCTCAGATGCTTTGAGAAACACAAGGTCATTTAAAATTAAGGATAAGGCATTTTTTCCATCATTTCCATTTCATCATATGCAATTCTTGATCACAATGTAGCTTGCTTAAAGCTGCAAATCCTCCAAATTATGGGGTTTGTTTCCAGCCCGCTGAGAAGGAAATTAGATATAGAACTTCTGTCTTCTGTTAATGTTAATGGGAGTTGCATGCCTAATTCCCTTAGAAGCCCAGAACAAATGTATGCTTATGAGTCAGCATTACCGGGTTTTCTGGGTCTTTACCCTTTAAAAGTGTCATTAGTCTGAATAATAGCCAATTCCTCTGGTTACTCCAAACCAAGCCCCAGCTACTGTAGTTGGAAAATCTGGGATTTCGTCTTTCACAAATAGCCTCCAATCTGAACGTTCCCATATGTTATGCACTTTTGTTCCTTTGGGATAAATTCAAACTCCCAAACTGCTCAATATTTATGTTTTTAGCTTATGTTTGATTTTGAAGAGGTAATTCTCTTTAGGCATTGAGATAGCTTTTTGGGATTTACTTAAAAAAAGTATTAAATCTTTGAGTCCTAAAATAGTCATTAACTATTTCTATGCATTTTTTCTAATTACACTATCAGAAAGTATTATTCATTCTAGGAAAAATTATCTAAAGCAATTCTGTGTTATGTGTTCTCATTCCTGAAGTATTTGCTCCCAGTGATATACTAATATTCACTGCTTAGTGTTTAAAGGACTTTATATCATAAGCAGAGAAAGGGTATCTTTTGGTAGAAGTAAGATGTTGTAATTGAGATTTTCAAAATCAACAAGAACTTCAAAACACCTCATTTCCATTTTTTTCTTTAATCAAAGATCCTATTTTTTGATCTTACGGAATTGAAAGAGTTTTTAAATATTTTTAAGAGGAAGGCCAAGAGTATTAGAAGAGGTGAGTTTAATTTTTTTTTTTTTTTTACCATAAGCTGGTTGTTTTTTATAACCTTGTTATTCAAATGTGACCTCACCTGGGAGCTTGTTGGAAATGCAGAATCTCATCCCTATTTTGCTCCTTTTAAATCTGCAGATTGCCAAATTCCACAGCTGATTTCTATGCACATAGAGTTTGGGAAGCACTGCTGTATAACATTGAAACTAACTCTCAACTCTCAGAATTAAGTCTCTTGTAATTCCAGGGTTTCTCTATAATATTCCATCTTGTGTAGAAAGTTGTCATTATACCTTAAGTCATAGAAATCTACTCCTAGTGGTAAATGTATGCATTTTATCCTTACAATATAAAAAGAGCTTTTATAAAGAAATTGAGAACTTAATAGTGAATGTTCTGATACATTGTAAACAAGCACAGTTGTCTCACCAGATAATAATTTATTTATTATAACAGTTCTCAAAAATGCATAAGAGTAACTGTAGTGTTTATAAAATGCAGAATTGTGGACCTCATCCCCAGCTATTTCTGTCGTACTTGTCCAGATTGGCATCCAGGAATATGTATTTTTTAAATATTACCCCCGATGATGTGAAGTTTCCCTGGACAACATTTTGAGAAAGAGTATCTAATATCTAGCTTATATGCCAAGTTTGTTCTTTTCATTCCTGAGCTGTGTGGCATAGCTCAAAGTTATCGTGATCTTGCACTTTGTAGATCAGGCAAAAAATATGAGAAAATAGAAAAAATACCATTGGGTCTTGAAAATTTCGTATTGCCTGCTGATAAAAATATCGAAGTCTCCATTTATGTAACCAGGAGTAATGGTACAATATTATCTCAAAAAGTTATAGCCAAATTGTTTCTTATAACAGTAGTTTATTATTAAATGCAGATATTAATTTTGCCATTTTACTTAGGGTGGCATATTTTGAATAGTTAAGGAAATTATTAGGCTGTTTTTAAAAAGTGTGTCATCAAAGTAAGGATTAAAATTAATGTTGTATTTCAATATTTGAATTCTTGAATAAATAACAGCTCAACAACTAAAATGTTATGTTGTTAACTTGTCTTTGTCTAGGATTTTTTTTTAAGTCCTCCCAATGTTGAACATTTCAAAGACTCATTCATTTGAAAATATTTATTGAAGCTGCAGAAATGAGTATATTGCTTGGGGGCAAGTCTACAGATAGACAAAAGCAGGCCAAGTACTAAAGTTTGCAAAGAAAGAATACATGAAAATCAGAAATGAAGAAGAAGCCACAAATCAACTTGAAAAGAAGTGAATAAAGCAATAGGAAGAAAGCAAGAGAACACTTGAAATCAAATTAGATTTCAGGCACAAAAATAAAAATAGTTATCCCTCTTATTGTCTAGGAAACATAAGAAGTATCTTTATGATTAACTCTTGAGCCAAAGAGAAAACAGTATTGAAAATAGTGAATATTTACTATAAATGTCAATGAATATACTGGTTCTTACAGCCTGCAGGATGTGTCAGAAGGGAAACATAGCCTTAAAGAGAAAAAGGATGACTGAAAAACACATATCATAAGTGTTAGATACATGAGGCGAGAGATAAGTATACCAAATTAAAGAAAATAGAAATAAGAAAGTTAAGAATGAAATAGTTATTAAAATATGTAAACAATGATATAAATATTTATCAAATGTTGACATCTTGAATACTGATATACAGATAGTTATTTGATTTACAAGGTATAGTAAATGAGGACAAATTTTTGTAAGATTAATCAGCTACTTAAAAAGACAAAAATTTAAAGAAGGCAGGATAGTATCATGTCATAGAAATAAAAAAAAAAAATGAGGAACTTAGAGAGGAGAGTCAAGTGCCTCCCAGAGAGAAGTAAGTTAAAGCCTAAGAAGTTTCCGCTGATTGTGGGGCAAGAGAATCAGGTGAATTTTGAGACAGCAGTTGTAAGGAGTTGGTGGCTGTGCAGGTAAGAATAAGGATGCCATGATTTAGGAATAAATAATATGTTAAGGATTGAAGACAGTCAGCAAAGATAGAGTTTTCAATACTTTTGTGTAAAGGGGAAGGGAGAAATTGAGTGGAAGGCTAATGGGAAACATAAATAGAAGGAAGATCTTTCAAGTGTGAGCAGTGAGGTTTGAAGATGCAGGAAAAAGATTGTGGAGAGCGTAGGAGAGGAAGGGAGAATGAGCCCTAGAGATTCAACTGCAACTAGAACAAAAGGAAATGGCAGGTGCAGATGCAGGTAAAGCCGGAGATTTGTCAGGTCTTTCCTGTTGGCTTGAACTTTGTTCTGAGGCAGAAACCAAAGTTATCTGCTGAAGTGGAGGAGTTGATGGAGTTGGGGTTTATGTGAAAATAGGGGAACTCGGAATGATCCCACTGGAAAATGAGGATATAAGCAGATCAGAGAAAGGTCATAGAATAGCCAGGCACTGTTGATCTGGATACTCTGAACAGCTGTCAAGTTCTCCATCTCTATCCAGCAAGCTGGGTGAAGAAGAATTCATCAAGAGTTGGGGTTTTCTAGACAGGTTGACAGAAAGACCATGGGTGCAGGAAGTTGTGGATATTAAAAAAAAAAAAATAGCTGAAGCTATGGGTCATGGGACCCAAGCTGAATGAAAAAAGAAGTGGCTCACAGAAGGGTTGATACATGGGGCAAAGGGTGAAAGCCAATAAGGTTGAGCAAGTGGAAGAGCTAGAGGTTAGAATGTCAAATCCAGCAACCTTCTGGACGGTAAATAACCTATGATGACTGCAGGGTCTGGGGTGAGGAAATCTTTGAGCGAAGTGCAGAGAACCTGATATCTGATGGTGTCTGAATAGGGGTTGGGTCAGCTAAGAGGATGCAAAGGTTTATATACCTGAAGGTGGATCTTTCCATCTTGGGGTTGATGTCATTCTCACCTTGAGGGGAGAGGCATCCAGAGAACAAACAATTTGGACTTGAGAATACGAAGTTGTATCTTCACTGAAGAGCCAGGTTTGACTGAAGACCAGTAGGTAGATAGAATGTTCTGAGGGCGAGGAAGCAGATTGTTAACCAGGGAATGGGAAGTTTAAGATGCAATGGATTAGGGGCACCTGGGTCAGTCAGTTAAGTGTCTGCCTTTAGCTCAGGTCATGATTCCAGGGTTCTGGCATGGAGCCCCAGATCGGGGTGCCAGCTCAGCCGGAAGCCTGCTTCTCCCTCTCCCACTCCCCCTGCTTGTGTTCCCTCTCTCGCTGACTCTCTGTCAAATAAATAAATAAAAATATTTTTAAAAAAGATGCAGTGGAGTAAATTTTGATGGTATGGTCAGTTCGAAAGAAAGAGCAGAGGGGAAGAATAGAGTTGAGAGCAGGTTACTAGGGAAGCTTACTACTGAGGAGTGAACAAGGAGTCTGGAGTTAGGAGGAATGGACGGTTAAGCAGTACACTACATTGCCAAACAACTAAGCTTGGTGCTTCCAGAGATTTTATGGGAAGAGGTTTTGAGGCATAAACTTAAATTAATTACATAGTTGCTTCTATTTGTCAGTGACATCCTAATCTCTGAATGTAGAGATTTCTGGATTGACTTCTGGCTTCTAGGAATCAATTATTTCTGATAAATGTGTTAATTATCTTTCCTGCTCTAAACCACATCATTTTTCTGTAAGTAAGGAAAGATTAAGCCACCTGGAGTTAAACAATTTATGTAGGATAAGAGACTGAGAGAGCGATAAGGCAATTGGACGCCTGGGGAGAGGGATAAGGAATCAGAGGGCTTCTGTGTTTGATGCTGGGTCTGGCCTGAATTTTGTGGAGGATTTTGTCCCCTGGGAAATGGATACCATTCATGGTGAGAGGAGAGGGTGAGGAAATACTTGAGAATGCTTGGGTAAACAATAGTAGGTGTTTTGGGAAGATGAACTTTATATATGTGTACACTGATTAATGATTTCTTAGAGGCTGTGATATCAGGAGGCACTAAGAAATACAAATGTGGAAGATTTTGGAAGTAAGACATTTAGTGTTGGAAACTTCGCTCTTCCTTTATCTCATACTACTTCTATTACTTGATACGTAACTATTTCAATAACACGGTCCATCTTTCAATTTCCCAATCAAGTCACAGTCCTTCTTGCTTCAGGCCTTTGCCCGTGTTGTCCCTTTTGGCAGGAACACTCTTGCTTTTCATTGCCTTGGACAACTCCTAGTCATTGTCTCAGATGAAGGGTGACTTTCACATTAGCAACCCTATTACTTTTTCTCCTCGTACCCTGTACTTTTTCTTCACAGAACACTTAATTAGATCATTATTTGCCTTAATCGTACATTCACTATCCTCATTCACTCAGATTCTCTAAGTCCCACAAGGGCAGAAAACAGGAAGGGTGTTTTTGTTTGTTTTTGTTTTTCCACTGCAAAATTTCTAGAACATAAGAGAGCACCTGGCACAAAGCAGGTGCTGGAATGGTGATCAAATGAATCAGCACAAAAACGCCAAGTGTTTTTAATTGTGTAATCATGAAAACTCACCAGTATGACAACCTCATGTAAATCTATTGTAAATTGTTCATTACTATAAAAAATCTTTGTTAACTAAAAAGATGTTAAGAAATAAAATATTATTTCACATTAAATAATGTTTCCTCACTCAAATTAAGCCAGTTTACTATTTGATGACAGCAAGAACGCCGGAATTAGTATTCTCACCATATAGAACAAAATAACTTTTCTGTGAAACTAAGGTTTGTGTCTGCATATTATATAATTGAAGAAATGTGTATCGATATAACCTTACATCTACAGGTTTTACTCACACTGTGTAGAAACTGTGGTTCTTTCCAAGGGGTGGAGGGCTGAACACCACTTTATAGACTATTCCAGAGGAGCCGTACACGACATCTCCTTCTCACCAGCAGAAGAAAAATTATTATTTAAAATGAAATTAAATATGTCTTAGAAAGCTTCTCCTTGATAAATAAGGAAGCAGTTCCCATACCTAAATATAAGAAGAAACTCATGTAAAAAAATCTATAAAATGTTATGCTTGTATAAGTCAGAATTCCTTTAATAAAGCCCATTAATTGAAAGCTTTAGGAAAAAAAACTCAGTTGGGAAATGGGCAGTTTGGCTTACTAACGGAAAAAACACAGTGGGAGACTTGTATATTAGAACTAGCTTCAGCACAGTTAGGGCTGATTTTTTTCCAAATCGGCAATACAAGCAAAATGGGAAAACTGCAGTTACAGAGCAAAAATAAATAAACATGAGAATTCAAGAAAATAAAAGCTAGATGGGACCTCAGATGACTGAATGCATTGATTCCCAACTTTGGGCAAGAAACTACAGGAAANCAGTTTTAGAGAACAGGCCTTTTTTACAACGACTTATTCTAGACTTAGTAGAAGAGACTATGTACAAAGTAAAAATATTATATTATTGGGGGCGCCTGGGTGGCACAGCGGTTAAGCGTCTGCCTTCGGCTCAGGGCGTGATCCCGGCGTTATGGGATCGAGCCCCACATCGGGCTCCTCCACTATGAGCCTGCTTCTTCCTCTCCTACTCCCCCTGCTTGTGTTCCCTCTCTCGTTGGCTGTCTCTATCTCTGTCAAATAAATAAATAAAATCTTAAAAAAAAAATATTATATTATTGAATGATTAAAAATATTGCTTAGGATATACTCAAATGTTTTTTCTAAATAGCATTTATTGTTTTTTTTGGTTACAACATCATATACAGTTATTATAAAAATTAGTAAAACTAAGATAACAAAGGAAATAAAAGCCACATGTAATCATCTAGTTCCACATGAAGATAACTAATTTACAACTAAAATCAGAATTTGCCATGGCAGTCTCTAATATTAATATTATGAGTTGTTCAGAACAGAGGCAATAAGGCAAAAGGGCCACATGTAATGTTAGGATGACACAATAAACATGTGGAAAATAGTTACGTGGCTCAGCACAGGAGTAAAAGCTGTCAAATTCTTTCCTGATTACTACTACAAATTCAGGCAACTACAGAAGTTACTGGAAAACAAACACAACAGGGGAGAGATTAATAAAAACTTGAGTTAAAAACACAAAATACAAAAGAAGACAAAGTGGCAGATTTGTCTCAATTCTTTAAAAACTGTAATAAAATACTTATAATTTAGTAATTTTAGGTAAGAAAAATGGAGAGAATTCCAAATGCACAATACTGTGATTGAGAAAATGAATGTAACCACAGATATAAAGGACATCAAAGACAGTTAAGTGGGATGGAGTAGAAATCTGCTTTTTTTCAGTCTTGCATCTATTCTTCCAATTTTTCCTTGACGAAATACCCATTGCCTGCATTTCATTCAAGGAGAGACAGTTTCTATCACCAGCTCCAGCTTTTGACATATGGCCTAAGGCAATAAAACACCTCAATCTGCCTGAATTTCCACGTCAGCCTCCCAAATTACTTCAGTAATGAGGCATGTGAATCAATTTAGGCCAATGGGAATCAGGCTGGGCTTTTTATGGACACAGGAAATGGTGCTCTTTCTTTCTTTCTTTCTTTTTTTTTTCCTCTAAATTTGAACCTAGTGCACACAAATCTGGAATTGCCCACCTTACTGAAAGCGAAACAAACCCGGATTAAAATATAGTTGAGCCCATGGATCTTGTACAACTAACGCTACTCATGGACTTTATAATTATGCATCCCATTCCATTCTTTTTTTTTCTTCCCCTTCAGGATGATTGAAACTGAGTTTAGAGTTACCTTCAACCAAAGCAGCTCTGTTAATCTTTTAGCCTATGGGCAAGTTTATGCCAATACATTTTTAAATCTTTATACAGAAAAAAAAATAATAAATGACCAAAATAGATTTAGAAAACCTAAAGGGGTAAAAGAATAATCACACTTCCCACAGGTACCTACCCCTTCCCATCAAACTTACAGACTCAATTGGTTTATAATAAGCTTTTTTTTCACTGTTTAGGGAACAGGTTGATCACTCCTGTGAGTTAACTCGTGCTAGAATGATGCCACAAGACGGTAGCCATTGGCCACATGTGACTACTGAGCACCTGAAATGAGTCTTAGTTTGAAATGAGATGGACTTTAAATATAAAATACACAACTAGATTTCTCAGATAGAACTAAGAAATGTAACATTTAAAAATAATTTTTATATTGATTATATGTTGTAATGTTAGTATTTTAACATGTTGGGTTAAATAAAATAAATTAATTTGTTTCTTTTTACCTTTTAAATATAACTATTGAGAAAATTTAAAATCACATATATCACTCACATTTGTGGCTTGCATTATGTTTAAACTGGACATTATTTGTCTGGAGTATATAAGGAAGGAAAATCTTAAAACTTAATACATAGGACATTCTTCTTTATATCAGTGTTTTGATTGCGATTTTGCAAATGCAGCATCACTTTAATATGTAAACCCCAATAAGAATGTAAGATAAACAGCCACAGACTAGCTCTGTGAATATGGACTACTGTTTTGTGTACATTTGGCCTAGTGGATGTTTGAAAATCTTGACAAAAATTGACAGACATCTGTGTCTGTTTACTTTACTGATACATAGAGGTGGAACTGGTTCTAGGCATAGTTTGATTCAAAGCTCAATTGATATCACCAAGACTACATCCTGGCCCTCGGTTGGCCCTCCCTGTCCTTGGGTTCTGATCAGTAGCCCAACTAGCCTTTGGTCAGAGCATGACAATTTCAAGTCCGACACATGAGAGTTCTCAGCTGGTACATCCCATAGAAGTCCAAGGAGTCATTCTCTGATGTTGGCTTGAACTGGGTCACTTACACACTTTGTGGAGGCAAGTGGAAGACTAATTTTTGTGTTCAAATGTAAAACTTACAATTATGGCCTTGTGGAGATTGCTAGCTGTCCCCCAATATCCACTCTCAGTTTCTTTCTCACTAATGGGGCTTTGATTTTTACTAGACACGATAAATATATTTCTGAGTTTATTGTACCTAGGTGAGTACAGATGATTAATTCTAGCC
This sequence comes from Ailuropoda melanoleuca, assembly GCF_002007445.2. Classification (NCBI taxonomy): domain Eukaryota; kingdom Metazoa; phylum Chordata; class Mammalia; order Carnivora; family Ursidae; genus Ailuropoda; species Ailuropoda melanoleuca. The sequence continues at coordinate 38,866,244 of NC_048218.1, forward strand.
AATGGAAGGTTGAGAGTTCTGGCAAGTGTTCTTAATAGGAATGAGTATCCTTGTTTCCTTCTTTTAGGCTGAAAAATGTATGCTGGAATGCATATGTGAGGTCCAGTTTAAGCAGCTTCTTTTTTTTGTTTTTTAAGATTTTATTTATTTATTTGACAGAGAGATAGCCAGTGAGAGAGGGAACACAAGCAGGGGAGTGGGAGAGGAAGAAGCGGTCTCCCAGCCGAGGAGCCTGATGTGGGACTCGATGCGGGAACGCCGGGGTCACGCCCTGAGCCAAGGCAGACGCTTAATGACTGCGCCACCCAGGCGCCCCTAAGCAGCTTATCTTGACCATGAAGTGTAACCATGCGTGGAAGATCACAGGACAATATTATCAAAGGTATCTGAAAACATATGACTTTTTTCATTTTATTTTATTTCATTATGTTATGTTAGTCACCATACAGTACATCATTAGTGAAAATAATGATTATGAAACTTTTGTATTAGACTTAAACTGGTTTGGATTATACAAAAGATATAAACTTTCTTGTTTAAGCCACTGTTACTTTGAGTTTCTATTGCTCAAGGATTAACGTAATTTTTATCAATACAATTCCAAACTATTTATGTGTGTATGATTCAAGTTATGAATTTTGTCTTTTTTTTTTTTTTTTTTTTGGTGAGAGAGTGCATGTGAATGGGGGAGGGGGAAGAATGGGGGAGGGGAGAGCAGAGAGAGGGAGAGAGAGAATTTTTTTTTTTTAAAGATTTTAATTATTTATTTGACAGAGATAGAGACAGCCAGCAAGAGAGGGAACACAAGCAGGGGGAGTGGGAGAGGAAGAAGCAGGCTCATAGTGGAGGAGCTTAACCGCCGTGCCACCCAGGCGCCCCAAGAGAGAATTTTTTTAAAAAAGATGTTTATTTATTTATTTTATAGAGACAGTGTAAGCAGGGGGAGGGACAGAGGGAGAGAGAGAGACAGACAGAAAGAGAATCCTCAAGCAGACTGTCCACTGAGCACAGAGCCCCAGGAGCTGGAGATCATGACTCAAGATGAAATCAAGTGTGGGTCACTTAACCAACTGAGCCACCCATTGGCCCCAGGTTATGAATTTTGGATAGCTATTAACTTCAAGGAACAGTATAAATCAATATTTTTTTAAGATTTTATTTATTTATTGAGCCCATGCATGAGACTATGGTGGGGGAGGGGCAGAGGGAGAGTGAGAGAGAATATCTCTCTCTCTGAGAACACGACCTGAGCCGAAGAGTCAGACATGTAACCAACTGAGCCACCCAGGCTCCCCATTTTAAATCAAATTTTATATACACTGTTTTCCTGCAACTATTTGGTTTAACTTTTTCCCATTTTTTTACTGCATATTTCTTTAGACATATTATTTTTCTTTACATTAATATTTTGATTATAGTTAATGGTGAACATGTTTTTAAAATTCTATTGTTCAAAGATTACTTAAGTAGTATTATGTGAACTGTAATTTTGCAGGATATTTTTACAAAGTAGTTTTTCATTATGTAGTTTGGACAGGGTCAGCTTGATTCTTGAACTTCACACATATTCTTGTCCCAGTGTTTCTTACAAACATCTTTGCAGTTATTAAATAAATACCCCAATTCCTGTCTGAACATGAGATTTCACATGTCCCATGAAGATTTATACAGACATAATGTTTCTCATATTAGTGTTTTGATAATTTCATAGTAACCTACTAAAAATGCATGTGAAATAAAGAAATGTGTAAGTGGGGGTATATAAATACAATTTAAAAATTTAAATGACTTTGAAAGACAGAGTGGATTTAGCCATGCCAGAGTGAAATAACTTTCTGTCTCCCACTTAGAAAAGAATTCAGGAATAGAGCAAGATTAAAACAGTCGCTTGAGTAAACTAGTGTTAAATAGGCTTAGAGAAATATGTTTTTCAGGAAAGAGAGGATAGTGAATCCTGGAGACTTGAGGGTGCAAAAGAGATGAAGCAACCTGGGTGTGTGGAGAGGGAGCCACCGTCCCAGGAGCTGGTTGTGTGGTATGAACGTTGGCAGTGATGTGAAAGATCCCCGGATGGGGCACATGTGGCTTCGGGGGGAAGAGACTCCGAGAATCCATCTGGAGGAGGCTGCAGCAGCCGACAGGTAACTGTAGGGGTAGGAGTAGAGAGCAGACTGGGGAGAGCTTAGGAGCTACAGCGGAAATCTAACAGTCCCTGTCTGTCTTCCCAGCCAGGGCAAGGTTAAAATTCCCATCATTGCGATTTACTGAGGAATCATGGGCCGCTGGAATGAGAACCTGAAGAGAAGTAGGAGAAGAAGAAGGAGCAGTTTGGGTTTTATCGAGTTAGTGATGAGATTGCCCCAAACATCCTTAGTTAAATCAATAGGGGAAGTTCAGAGGTGGATAAACATGCTGGGGTGAATACATCAATTGAGAGCAATGGGTTTAATGAAATTTAAATGTTCTTAGAACTTCAGTCAAGTGCTATGACTCTTCCGGCCCTTGAAGATAGGGGAAAATATGCATTATAATGCATATGATTTCAAATCACCACAATTATTTTGAGTGACAGCATAGCAAGTAATATTGAATACGGGTATTGCTCTCAAACTTTTCTTTTTCTCTAGAAAATGGGTTCTAATTTAAATTTGGATTACATTGGGGTTAAATGTAGTTCTCTGGTACTACTGAAAAAATTTCAAAGCATACATTCAGGAGGACTTAAGATGGAAAGAATGGGAAGGAATTGGACTGAGCCACCTTGATAAGAGCATCACACCAGCTCATGACAAAGAAGTAGGTTTGCATTTTGTCCATGTGCCAGGCTCAAAAAAAGAATAGCCCCTGCCAAGTGGCACCCAGAACATTTTCTATGTTCTAGAGTTGGTAAGGAGGAAAAAGCCAATGCTTATGAGAATAATTTTCTTACCCATATGAATTCCGTTAGGTTTTTTGGTATGTTGAGGTATTAGAGATATGTGCATTTTTTTTTCCAGGTGGTACAGTTTTATTTCAATTCTGGCATGGCCCAGGTGTTTCTCCTGCATGCCTGTGCACATGTATAAGGGGTCAATGAACCCAGACATATATTAGAGTGGAAATAGGTTTTGAATTATTGCTTTGATTATGTTTTCAAATGTTTTGTATTAAGAAGAATGTAAAATATGATTTAAAAAAATACTTTAACATTTTTACGCTCATGTGGATATTTTATGGCAAATAATTTGACTTATATTAGTATAATTTCTAGATTATATAGAATACGTATATATAGTTAGAGCTGTTTAGTAGTTGCAAAGCTTTTAGAACTTCTTTAAGAAAGTGAAGTAAATAAAAAGCAAGGAGCTTGTGGTTCTTTTTTCGAAACAATTCAAATTTATGGATGCCCAAGTTCTCATTGCAAGTAGAGCACCCAGATTTCCAGAAATTAAGTTATTTCTTTTCTTATCTGCTTTGAGAAATAGGGACCAGGAAAGTCCCCATAGTATGCAAATACGGATCCTAGAAGGGCTGGGGAAGAGAATGAAGTAATGCATTTACTGAAGTATTCTACCTTATTTTATTAAAAACTAAGTAGCTCCTTCATAGTGCCATACAGAATGTAAATCACTTTTATATACATTATTGCATTTGAATTCTCATGAAAATCAGCTATAATTCTCCCCAAACTTGCACCCTTGTTAAAACTACTACATAAAGTTATTTATGATTTTTATTTGGCCTCATCCCTGGCTTCTTTTATATTAGTTTGTATAGTCCTCATTCTTTTCTCCCTATAAATTGCATCTTCCCTATTTATGTATTCTTAAAAGTTTCCTTAATATTTTCCTGAACAAGGGGAGTTACAATTAATTTTTTTCTAAATTAAAGATGAAAGCAATAATGTCCTTTTATAATGAGAACAAAAAAAAATCTATTGAGTTTTAAGGTGCTTCAGTCTACTTGCCTGTATGGTAGTATAGGTAAGGCCTAATGTTAGACAACTAGTTTCTCCCACTATAGTTCTTGCATAGTTCTTTGTTCCCCGTGGTTATCTTCATCAGCCTATGTATGCATTAACGCATTCTTTAAAGCTAGTTTAGAGAGTGAAAATGGCTGCAGGAAACTTTTAATAATAATGTCAGTGGGTTTTAAGAAGCCAATGTCTCACAGGCTTTTACCACTACAGAGAGCCAAGTTCATGGCCATGCAGGAAAAGCCAATCCAAACATAATGGCAACCACCACCACAACCAAACCTGACTTCCAGTCTCCTCTTGGTTCACTTTTTTTGCTTAGGGGTTCCATCCAAGTCTCTACTCCCTGTGGATAACTCGTTCCCTCCTCCTCGGTCTATTCTCTTCCTATTGCCAGTTCTGAAAGAAACGCTGTGCTACCATTCAAACACTGTTTGTTAAACCTTAAGAAAAACTGGAATGAAGATGCTTTTTTTCCCCCCAAGTTTTTTTTTTTTTTAAATTCCAGTTAGTTAGCATATAGTGTCATATTAGTTTCAGGTGTAGAATTCAGTGATTCATCGCTTACATACAGCACCCAGTGCTCAGCACAGCAAGTGCCCTCCTTGAGGCCCATCACCCATCCAGCCCATCTGTCTGTCCACCTCCCTTCTGGTAACCCTCAGTTTGTTCTCTATAGGTAAGAGTCTGCTTCTTGGTTTGTCTCTATTTCTCTCTCTTTTTGCTTTCCCTTTGCTCATTTGTTTTGTTTCTTAAATTCCACATGTAAGTGAAATCATATGGTATTTGTCTTTCTCTGACTGACTTATTTCACTTAGCATAATACTCTCTAGCTCCATCCACATCATTGCAAATGGCAAGATTTCGTTCTTTTTATGGTTGAGTAATATTCTATCGTCTCTCTCTCTATCTATGGTATAATATATACCAACTCTTTATGCATTCACAGTGGATGGACACTTGGACTGTTTCCCTAATGTGGCTATTATAAATAATGCTGCTATAAACATCAGGGTGCATGTATCCCTTCAAATTAGTATTTTTGTGTCCTTTAGGTAAATACCTAGAAGTGCAATTGCAGATCATAGGGTAGTTCTATTTTTAACTTTCTGAAGAACCTCCATACCGTTTTCCGGAGTGGCTGCACTGGTTTGCATTCCTACCAACAGTGCGAGAGGGTTCCCTTTCTCCCCATCCTCGCCAATACCTGCTGTTTCCTGTGTTGTTAATTTTAGCCATTCTGACTGCTGTGAGGTGATATCTCATTGCAGTTTTGATTTTATTTCCCTGATGGTAAGTGATGTTGAGCATCTTTTCATGTGTCTGTTAGCTATCTGTATGTCTTGGAATGAAGTTACTTTTTAAAAGAATCATTGACTTAAATAATTCTAGTAGGCTTTTATGTTTTCAGATGAAAGCCTTTTTCTGGTATCTCTGAAATTATTTGACTTGTGGGATTTTTGTTTGTTTGTTTTTTTTGCCTGGCAACCTCTAAATTCATTATCCCCCAAATGTGTAGAGGCTTGGCTACCTACACCAAAGAGGTAGGCCCTCATGCCCAGGCTTAAATTAAAAACAATCCCAAAGAACTAACTCATTTCTAGAATACAGGAGAGCCAAGGGGCATTGCTAGTCATCATAGAGGTCACTGGTCCTTAAAATGCCCACTTAGGAATCCAAAGTGATAATAGCGTGAGTAGGGGTAGTAGCTAACACTTCTGACAACTATGTGTCAGGTCATATTTTATATGTCTCTTCTCATTTAATTATTATAAAACATTATGAGTGAATATTATATTGTCCCCATTTCACAGAGGAGATAGCTGATTTTGAATCATTTTCTTTAAAGAAGTTTGGTGTTTCATATTATATCTATATTTATGTCTCTCCTTTCTTAATGTAAGTACATATGTGTAAGTAGATAGACTCATACATATACATTTTTAACTAAAGTGTTTGTGTATATCCTTAGAATTTGGTTTCATCACCTGTAGCAGAGCATTTTTGAGAAAAAAAATATACTTTTCTTGCTGTTTCTATAGTTTAATTTAAAAACATATGTCCTTTTGAAACCTCCTAAAGAAACTGGCAAACCAAATGTTGTGAATCTTTGAATGATTGCATTGTGTTCAAATATTTATGGAATGGAAGAGAAAGTTCTAAGAAAGCAAAAAACAAGAACTCAAGCAGTAATTGGATATTTCAGTTTCTGAGAGATTTGAAGGTTCTGAAGGCAGTAACTGGGTTCCCTGTCGTTTACAAATGCTCAGGAGAGCCTAAAAAGGATTTAAAGGGCCTTGGAGTTAAAAGAGATGGCAATCAAAAGGAAGAAGGCAAGCGGGTGTTGAAAAAGGCTCACATCAGTCTAAGAGGAGTTGCAGGAACCAGCACGTAACTAGGGTATTAGGTCATCAAGGAAAACAGAAGAAAAATACTGATAAATTCACTCTAATTAGGAATTCACAATGCATTTTATAATGATAACTCCTCATTAATATGCTCTGAAAATGTATTATTTAGTTTAATAAAGAAAGAATTGTTCATGGAAGGAGAAGTAGAAATTTAAAAAATTAAGATTGATTCTAGATTTCTGAAACCTTTTACCCATTTTAGGCACTAGCTCAAATTTTTACCTGAGTGCTTCCAAAATAACTGTGGGAGGGTGAGAAAAATAAAGAGAGCAAGCTCTTTTATACTTTAAAGTCCCAGTAGCCAATAAAAAATAATAATTTATATCTATCTTAAGCATACTGTTAGAGCTAAAGATGCAATTCTTAAAGTATGGTGCCAAGGGCAGCATATGGGAACTGGTTAGAAATACAGGTGTTTGGGTCTCACCCCAGACTCCCTGAATCGCAAACTCTGGGGTGGGACCCTTTGATGTGTTTTGCTAAGTCTTCCAGGTGATTTTGATGTATGCTGAAGTTTGAGAACCCCTGTGACTCAGGAGTAACGTAACACTAGGTGCCGTAGCAGACAGACCCCCGATCTTAATAGCCTAAGGTGATGAGAATTAGTTTCTGCCTACGTAGACGTTCAAAGCTAGTGTGGCTCCTTGAGAGGCTGTCCTTCGAGGATACAGTCATCCATTTGATGCCTCTCCACATTAACCACACGGGACCACATACGTTTTTATTTTTTCCCAGTTTTATTGAGAAATAGTTGACATATCTTACTGTATAAGTTAAAGGAGTACAGCATGATTGCTTGATTTACGTATATTGTGAAATGATTACCACAATAGGTTTAGCTAACGTCCATCTTCTCATGTAGAAACAAAAAAGAGAGAAGAAATAAAGAAAACAATTTTCTCCTGGTAACGAGAACTCTTAGGATTATTCTCTTAACAACTTTTCCTATACATTATATAGCGCTGTTAGCGATAGTCACCATGTTGTACGTTACATCCCTAGTACTTGGTTATCTTATAACTGGAAGTAGTACCTTTTGACCACTTTTCTCTAATTTCCTCCACTCAACTTCTACCTCTGGTAACTACAAATCTGATCTCTTTTTCTATGAGTTTGTTTGCTTGCTTTAGATTCCACATATAAGTGAGATTGTATAGTATTTGTCATTCTTGGTCTGACTTATTTCATTTAGCATAATGCCTTCAAAATCCATTCATGTTGTTGCAAATGATAGGACTTCCTTTTTTTATTATTATGGCTGAATAATATTCTATCGTATAAATATGCCACAAGTTCTTTATCCATTCATTCATTAGTGGACACTTAGTTGTTCTCATGTCTTGGCTATTGTAAACAATGCTGCTATGAACATGGGAGTGCAGATATCTTTTCAAGTTAATGTTTTCATTCCCTTTGGATATATTTGCAGAAGTAGAATTGCTAGATCATATGGTAGTTCTATTTTTAATTTTTTGAAGACCATCATACTGTTTTCCAGGGCAGCTGTATCAGTTTGCATTCCCACCAACAGTACATAAGGATTCCCTTTTCTCCACATCCATTCCAGGATTTGTCTTGTCTTTTTGAAGATGGCCATTTTAGCAAATGTGAGGTGATATCTCATTGTGGATTTAATTAGCATTTCCTGAATGACTAGTGATGTTGAACATCTATCCATTTTCCTATTGGCCTTTCATATATCTTCTTTGGAGAAATGTCTGTTCAGGTCCTTTGCCATTTTTAAGTTGGGTTGTCTTTTTGCTGTAGGGTTGTATGGATTCTTAATGTTTTTAGATATTAACCCTTTATCAGACATACAATTTGCAAATACCTTTTCTTATTCCATAAATTGTCCTTTCACTTTGTTGGTGGTTTCTTTTGCTGTGCAGAGCTTTTTAGTTTCATGTAATTGTACTTGTTTATTTTTTTATTTTGTTGTTTGTGCTTTAGGTATTATACCCAAAAAAGTATTACCAAGACCCATGTCAAGGAATTTTGTTTTTATATTTTCTCCTGGAAGTTTCAATGTTTCGCTCTTACATTTTAAAGTCTTTAATCAATTTCAGTTTAATTTTTTGTGAGTGGTATAAGATATGGGTTCAGTTTCATTCTTTTACATGTAAATATCCAGTTATTGCAGCACCATTAATTTAAGAGACAGTCTAATTTTCTCCATTGATTATTCTTGGCTCTATTCTCAAATATTTGTTGACTGTATACACTTGGATATATATCTGGGCTATCACTTCTGTGCTATTGGTCTACTTGTCTGTTTTTATGCCAATACCGTATTGTTTTGGTGACTACAGCTTAATAGTAGAGCTTAAAATCAGGAAGTATGATGCCTCCTACTTTGTTCTTTCTCAGGATTTCCTTGGCTGTAATTGAATAATTTAAACCTTTTATGTTTAAGATCATCACTGATGGATAAGGACTTGCTAATGCTATTTTATTAACTATTTTCTGATTGTTTTGTAGATCCATTGTTTCCAACCTGCTGTGCTCTGTGCGTGTGTGTGTGTGTATGTGTGTGTGTATTTTAATGTCTTTTGCTATCAGTATGCTTGACTTCTTTATTGTGTTCTTTTGTGTAATTACTACAAATTTTCCTTTCTGGTTACCATGAAGCTTACATAAAACATTGAAACTTATAATACCCTATTTTAAATTGATAACAACTTTAATAGAATTTATAAAATTTAAACTTTTACCTCTCCTCCCCCTGGTATTTGAGGTTATTGCTGTTATAATGTACACATTTTTTATATTGTGTAACTAATGAGAGATTATTGTAATTACCGTTATTTTTACTACATTCATTTCTTTAATTTTTAAAAAGATTTTATTTATTTGAGAGAAAGAGAGTGAGAAAGAGAGAATCTGAAGTCGACTCTGCACTGAGAGCAGAGCCTGAAGCGGGGCCAGATCCCAGGACCCTGAGATCATGACCTGAGCCAAAGTCTGTCGCTTAACCTATTGAGCCACCCAGGTGCCCTTCATTTCTTTAATTTTTAAACTAGAGTTTTAAGTGAGTTATGCACCACTGTTATCTACTGCAGAATCTAACTATGACTATATATATACACCATTATCAGTGAGATTTATGATACTTTTTAATATTTTTATGATCTTAATTAATGATCTTTAATTTCTACTCAAAGAACTCCCTTTAGCATTTCTTATAAGACAAGTCTGGTGGTAATGGATTGCCTCAGCTTTTGTTTGTTCCAGAAAGTCTTTATCCCTCCTTTGTTTTTGAAGGACAGCTGTGCCAAGTATGGAATTCTTAGCTGACAGTTATTTTCTTTCAATATCTCGAAAATATCATTCCATTCTCTCCTGGTCTGCATAGCTTCTGTTGAGAAATCCACCAACAGTCTGATGGGGAGGGTTCTCTTGTATGTAACTTTCCTTTTTTCTCTTGTTGTTTTTAAAATTATTATTTTTTAATTGACTTTGGACAATTTAATTATGATGTGTCCCAGGGTAGCCTAATTGGGTCCGACCTATGTGGGAGCCTTAGAGGCTCATGGATATGAATGTCCATTTCCTCCCCAGGAATTTTACAGCCATTATTGCTTTAACTATATTTTATGTCCCATTCTCTTTCTCTTATCCTTCTGGAAATGCCATAATGTGAATATTTTTGTTTCTTGTCATTGTGTCCCATAATTCCTGTAGGCTTCCTTCACATTTTTATATCCTTTTTACTTTTAGATTCTCTGACTGGGTGATTTCTAACATCTTAAACTCCAGGTTACTGATTCTTTTTTTTGCATGGTTAAGTCTACTTCTGAAACTCTCTATTGAACAGTGTATGGAATCTCTGTTGGGATTCTTCAGTTCAGTTATCCTCTTTTTGAACTCTAGGATTTCTGGGGTTTTTTAAAATTTATTTTTAGTTTTAAATTTTTTTTATGATTGTTATTTCTTTGTTAAACTTTTTGTTTCGTTCACACATTCATCATGTTCCTAATTTTGTTTACTTATCTATCTATGTTTTCTTGTAGTTCACTAAATTTCCTTAAGAAGTTTATCTTGAATTTTTTGTCTGGTAGTTCATAGATTTCCATTTTTTAGGCTTAGTTGTTGGACTTTTATTTGTTTCTTCAGGTGGCATCACATTTACCTGATTTTTTGTGATCCTTGATTCCTTACATTGATACTTGCACATTTGAGTAATTGAGCTCCTTTTCTAGACTTTACAGGTTTGTTTTTGCAGAGATTGTTCTTCACTAGCCAGGTCCATTTGGGTTTCTGGATGAGTCTGCTGGTAATGTCCTTGGGCAGGTGGGACCTACTATTATGGTCCGCTTCTGGGTGAGTCAACTGTTTGAGTTCTGAGAATGGGGATGGGGAGTGGTGTGCCTCTGGCAGAGAACAATTAGATAGGATTGCAGGCTTGTTACCTTTCTGAGTGGGATTATAGGATGGGTTCCATGGTTGTCTGTATTTTCTGGTCAGGCTTACTAAATGGTTGGAATGGGAAATATATTTAGTATAGATGGGATTATGAATTAGCTTCTTTGTCCTCCCAGAGCAGCAGGACAGGACCCAGGGCCTGTACAGCTCATTTTTGGGGGACCCAATTAGGCCAGAGCATGGACTGCTTTTCTTGGTCAGGCAAGGCCACTAGTTTTGCTCTACAGATGATGGAAGCCATGGACTGTGTTCTTCGTGCAAGTACCACTGTACAAAGGGCTGTTGAGTGGGCTATGTAGCTTCTTGTGTGCTCTGGTTAGGTTTACTGGTCGGATGGGCTGAGGACTGAATTTAGTGATGAGTGGGGCTTATCATTAGATTCTTTGCTTGGCTGACCTGCACCCCAAGTTTCCTGCTGACCTGGGCCACTTTTGCTTTGCAAACTATTGGCTCTGCCTACCTTTCTTAGGCTTGAGCCCCAGTGGTTCATACGGCTTCCAGGAGTTGTCACCAGTCCTTCTGCTCAGATGGGGCCAGAAGATACTTTCCACAGTGGGTAGAGCTAGACTCCTCTCTTTTCTTGGGCATGGGCAAAGTAGGCTCTAGGGCCAGAAAAACTTATTTGAGGATCTAAATCAGATAGGGCGGCACTCTGTTGAGTTCCCTGGTCAGAGTGCTTCCCTGACTTTGTTCTGCAGATGGGCAAAGCAGCTAGTTGGGCTTACCACTCGGGCCCTGCAGATATGAACTCAGTCCACCAAGATCCATATGCTGTTTGCTGCAAGCCCTCCCCTTTCTCCATCATAGTTAGATTTTTCGTGGTTGAGCCTTGCAGATCCCCTGCAATCCCCGTGGTGCCAGATCAGAGTAGTGCCACATGGTGCTGCAGTAGCCTGGAGGAGGGGCAAGGTGATCTATGTGTAGCCACTTCTCGTCTCCTTTTAATGCAGTCTGTGTTGGCCTCTGTGGTGCAGGTGGGTGCTTTAGCCTTACTCCTGTGTTCTAGGATTCTCTCAGTGGTGGCTTGTCCTTGGATAGTTGTTAGCTGCTGTTCTTGTGAAGGGGAGTGAAGTCAAGGATGACCTATTTTGCCATCTTGCTGACACCATCACTCTTCCACACATTTTGGGAGTCCACTGTAGTCACCTAGAATGAGAAAATAACATGACTTTAGCTACCATTCTTTGGGCCACATTAAACCACAAGGGAAGACAGGAACTATAGTCTGTCTAGCTTTGTGCCTAAAGGCATGAGGAAGCCCATGCCAGCAGCTAGCTGATGTTGCAAAGTACATACTTAATATCAATTCTTTACTTTAGTTCCTCTATTGATATCCATATCTATATCTATATATAGATATAGGTATATATATTATATATATATAGTATATATATATATAAATACACACACATATTTACTTAGAGCTTCATTTGTTTGTAACATACATTCATAGGCTATTTGCAGCTTCAGCACTCTACTTGATATTGGATACAGTAGTACCTGCTTAAAAAATTTCACAGTTAATGATTAAAAATAGCCTTTTAAAAAATTTTGTCAGTTTCAACTTTAACATAAATTCTTATGCCCATTCAGGCTACAGAGGGGCTACATGTGTCTAAATTAGTGTAGTCAATAAAAGTTTGGATTCTACAGAAATAAAAAAAATATATATTTTACTATCTTTTGTATGTTAAGAACATTAAACTAGGGGCTAGACACCCTCATCTGAGATGGAACAGCCACAGACATATTTTAACAAACATTAGTGTCATCACAAATGTTAGAAAGAAACACTGTCTTTAGACAACCTCCCAACTGCATGGTTAGGTCTTCTTCTATCCTGTTCCTTCAAAGAGCTCTCTTTGCTTTTATTTCGTCTTTGGATTTTTGCCAGAAGATAAAGAGTATGAGTTATTAGAGTGGGTCTTGGAGCGATACAACCAAACTGGCAGATAATTTAATAATTCTGCTTGACTCCTTTGTCATATTGACTCATTTATTTACTTATTTCAGAAGGATATATACACTGGACTGTCCTATTAAGTGAAGTTATGGAATCATCCCAGGAATGTGTGTGTGTGTGTATGTGTGTGTATTTTTCTGAAGTGGACATTGGACTAGTCTAGATAATACATTGAAGGTTTATAAATCACTATGATTTTGTGATTTTATTCTGAAATGATTTACATTGCTCACTTAAGTGTCTATGAAAATATTTCTGCATTAATAATCTGAAAATATCACTAATTATGAACCAAAGATAATGTCCAGGTTCCTGGAATTCTTTTGACGACTCTGTTCTGCATTTCTAACTGGCACCTGTCCCTTTTGAAGTTATATACATTTTAAAATTTGTCCCTGGTTTGGTTGTTTAGAATCTTAATTACACATATTCAATTAAAATTGATATAACTATTATCTCTGGTTTTATAAACTTAAAAAAATCACTCTAAAATATTACAGAGTTTTGAAAATGGGGGTAATTTTCTTTAATTCAAATGTTAATTCATTGCAAAATGCTCTTTTATTGAGAGCTCAAGAACTGGCACATATCTCAGAATAAGAAGGCATTTATCTGTTTTAATTTTACTTTAGTTCCAGTATAGTTAACATACAATGTTATATTAGTTTCAGGTGTACAATATAGTGATTAAACAATTCCATACATCACCCAGTGCTCATCACAAGTGACTCCTTAATCCCCATCACCTATTTCACCCATCCCCCCACCTGCCTCCCCTCTAGTAGCCATCAGTTCGGTCTCAATAGTTAGGAGTCTGTTTCTTCGCTTGTCTCTCGCCCTTGCTCATTTGTTTTGTTTCTTAAATTCCACATATGAGTAAAATCATATGGTATTTGTCTTTCTCTGTCTGACTTATTTCACTTAGCATTATAATCTCTAGATCCATCCACGTCATTGCAAATGGCAAGACTTCATTCTTTTTTGTGACTGAATATTATCCTATCTTCTTTATCCATTCATCTATTGATGGACAGTTGGACTGCTTCCATATTTGGCTATTTTGAATAATGCTGCTATAAGCATAGGGGTGCATGTATCTCTTTGAGTTGGTGTTTTGTATAAGAAGGCATTTCTTGAAGGGTTATAATACAAACAGCATTGGTAAATATTGAATACCTGTAAAAAATTGTTGTTGTGACATTGTCCTTAAGTGGTTTATATTACACATGACTTTGCTGCTTGAAGGCAAATACATTATGTAAATTAATATATTGAATAAATAAATAATATATGTTTACCATATTCAGGGTAGATTTGACACTGTTTGAGGAATTAATCTGTGGCCAAGTAGCACAATACATGTGTGACATCTACCCTAATTTTTTTTTTCTACCGTCGTTTTAGAGATTGTCTTTTTAGGACTAGCTTTCCAGACATGGTTTATTACTTCCTGACTATTTTCTGTACTATTTAAGTAATCTGCCACCAATTGAGCAGTGGTATAAGCTTAGAATTGTGAGCTAATAATCACATTTTATGTATATTCAGTCAATTATAATGAAGAGCTCAGACCAAATTTGTATTTGTAGGCAATTCTTTGATTACCTTTATGCTTTCCCCATTTTTCTTAATGCAATCACTTATTGTGCAAAGCCAGTCATAGCTTACCTTTGCATTCTTGATTTCCTCTAAGTAAGGAATATTTTTTATCTGTATTTTCCTCAGTAGTTCTCACTTTGTTAAATCTCCAAAGCATGACCTAATTAGTCCTGTCTCCAAATGAAGTTTGAAACCATCAATTTGTATAATATGTGAATACCACTTCCTATTTTTCCACTACTCTCTAACAACAGTGTTTTTGTTTTCCTGCTTACCAGGAAGCATAACTACACACTATTTAAGATAGAAAAAAATCCTTATGTTACAAATATCTTATTCTTACAATGTTCCAGGGAAGTAATACCTCTCCCTCTTTTGGCCATTTCACAGATGAAGTTTTGAAGAACAGAAATATATCAAATAACATGTCCAGAGAGGGCACATTTGATCAGTGGTAGGATATCAAAACTCCAAATTCTCAAGCTGGGTCTATTTTAGTTAAATCTTGTGTTGACTTCATTAAAGTTATATCTCACATTTCTCTCTCATTATTTTTAAATTATTGAAAATTATTGTAAATTTCATCTCTCAAAAAGCACTCTAAATTTTTGTAAATTTCTGAACAAAAGAATTTGCAGACAAAGGGGAAAATGAAAATAATAATCCCAACTTTGTGAATAGAAGATTCTAGAAAAGGAAATCAGTTCCATTTGTAAAGTATGATACCCAGAAAAGAATTAAAGGAAGATTTTAAGCTGTATATATTAGCAGAAAAAATGACACTAAATATCCACCATTTCTGCAGTATTGTTTAGAATAGTTTATAACTATTGGACATTTGAAGCAAAAGCTTTAAATACTTCTCAAAGCTTATGGTATTGAGGAAAACTTAGATTTCAGTTATAAGTTGTTTTTTTTCCCCTAAATTACCTTTAACTTGTTAAAAATACAGCCGCAGGTAACAGACATATTTTTGAAATTTACAGATTTATTCTAACTTTATTAATGAGTTTCAAGTCCCAAGAAGCACATATTTGAAACATACATATGGTTTTACACTTTGTTGAGCAAGTCCCACTTAATTTTAAAAGAGAGAAGTGAAAAAGACCTTACTTTTCCACTAGATTCTACAAAACAAGTCTGGATCAGATATGTGAAACTCAATATAGAATTTTAGTTGTTTATAATACCTAGGGGGCATAAAATAGAAGATAAGTGTGCTCATTAAATATACATTTAAGGTACCATTTAACTGAATATATTTATAAGGAATTGAGCTTTTTATATTCAATGCAAATTTGTAATACCCAACTTCATAATAGAGTAGTAAGTGGGCATACTGGTGATGGAATGGACTTGGAAAGGAATCATTTTCTGATGATCTGATTATCTCATCATAATATTATACATGAAACTGAAGAGCACATAGCTCTTACTGAGGCCAGTACAGGGTGCTTTCCATCTTGATTGTGTTATGTTAGTTACTTTGAAAGAAAAATTATCTGTCTGTCTATCTGTCTATCATCATCATCATCATCTATCAAGTCTAAGTGGTGACAAAGCTTTATTGATACAAATCACACGTCCCAGTATTTTTGTCTCAGGAAGAAAGTTAGAAAATATTCTATTAATTTCAAAGTAGGTAAGTATAACCATCCTCTTCTTTCTTATCTTTTCTTTAAGCCATCCTCTTCTTGATAATCACTTTAGAAGATACATTGCAACACATTAGCCTCTTTGTTTTCGCAGGGCAGTGGTTTGTATTATAATTATCCGACAATTCTTATTTCAAAAGTCCCTTTTGAGATAACCAAGTCTAGTTAACATAGTCTTTCATTAGTATTAATTTCATTAATTTAGACTTGTTTTACTCTCTGAGTACCATATCTAGAGAAAGAAGACTTTTAAGCTCTGACATTCAAAAAGTGTGGATGAAAAGTTATTCTTATAACCCAGGGGGCGCCTGGGTGGCACAGCGGTTAAGCGTCTGCCTTCGGCTCAGGGCGTGATCCCCCTACGTTATGGGATCGAGCCCCACGTCAGGCTCCTCTGCTGTGAGCCTGCTTCTTCCTCTCCCACTCCCCCTGCTTGTGTTCCCTCTCTCGCTGGCTGTCTCTGTCTCTGTCAAATAAATAAATAAAATCTTAAAAAAAAAAAAATATTTGGCTTAGAAAAAAGTGAACTCTTTTCCGCTTTGAATTTGATGCTCTCCGGTTCCCAGAATGAAGTGGGTAGCAGGTAGTAGCTGAATTCTTAAGCATATTTATAAAATTATACATATTTCTAGCACCTAGACATATGCACTGGAAGCTTTGTGAAGTGGAACACACTTACATCATTATTTGTTTGAAATATTTTGATTTATTAAGAATCAGTTATATTCATAATCTAATATAAATACAAAATTATTTCGAAGTCATATATAAATAAGAATGGCACATTTACCATCCCCATCTGCAAGGTAAGTGATAATTGTTGCCACAGGCTATACTTATGGCAAGACACAGTGCTTTATAATTGTGTCGGAAAAGGTATAATTCTAGAACTTTTTTGTTGAATTTTTTCAAGTTCCTGCTTGCATTGTTCAATTTGTTTATCTGCAAAATGGGACACATAAGCTATTTCATATCAATTGCACCCCAAGATGTTACAAGGTAGATATTGGATAATCTATTACTATGTCAATCATTATTGGAGCAATTCGTATGAATTTATGTACACCACTAGGGTTTGTGTTAATAATAGAATCCAATTACATGAAGTGATAATTTAGTGATTTGAAGATACTGATTTTTCTCCAAAGAGCAGTTTTTTCTCTCTGGAGATAAAGCTTTCTCTAGAGTTTCAGAATTCATAAAATCTTTTTTAAGATCCACAATAAGGAACATAAGGCAGGGGGCAAGCCATGGGGGCTGGCAAGACACTACAAACCTATCAATGACACACTAGTTTAAAGAAGTGTTTAATCAATTTCATACGTGTTTCTAAATATATATGTCCTTTTCTGTCACTCTCTGTAAATTTATTAAGGAGATATTTGTCTCTTTTAATAATAGAATAGAAATAGTTGATCAATGTGAGATTAATACAAAATTGGAATGCCTGTAGGCATCTATTAAGTGCTGAAGAAAGGATAGCTGCCAAATCATTGGCTTTCCGGTGGTCTCTAATCTTTATATTACAGAATTCAAAGCTACTTGTACAGAATATGAGATTTGGGAGGAGATACAGGACAGTTTACCAAGTGTGTTTTTTTTTCTTTAAATATTTTACAAAGTCAAGTAATTTCCCCATCCCTTTAATATTACAATTTTGCGGACATTATATTGACAGCTCTAGATAAATTAACTTCTAAAATAAAACAATTTTATGACATTTGAATGGGTTTCCTTGTTGCTAAAGCAATAAGCTTCACTGATACAAATCAGAGCGTAACATATGGTCTCAGCCTTAGGCCAGGGTGTTCCATTTGAATTATTCCAGGCTTTTCCTTATAGCGCTGTGCTTCAAACATGAATCCAATTACCAACTGCAGTCAGACAATTGAAAGGCTGCGGGAGAAATACTCTAATAGATGGGGAGGTGGGTAAAGGACTATGATTTGTGTGGTAATCAGCAAGAGAAGGTCAATTGTAATAGGATAGACTGGTTTCCAAGACAGAGCTAATGTAAGATGCCTTCCACTCCATTGAGAGACGCTATCAATAGATTTGTTGTTTTCATTACCAAGAATGTCACTTACTGACAAGATAAATAAAGAAAGTGTGAAGAGGCCTGTTGATGGATCAGGTGATTAAAACCTAGGTCTTGGTGAGCAATTAGCAAACTGATGACCTGTTTGAAGACTGGGATTTGGAGGTTAAAAGAAAGGTGTTATGCAAATGTCTACCTGAAAAGAATGGGTCTGTGTTCTCTAAGATTTATGTTCAAACTCTAGGATTCATAAGAAGAAGGCTGAATAAGTATGCCTCTCCCCAAGATGCACCATTTCTCTCTATTCTGTAAATTATTGAGTTTCTTTTTCACAGAGAAAAGAGAAATGCAAAAGAATGCCTACTGATCATAACACACCTATTATTTTTTAACAGTCTGTTTCCTGAAAATGGTAGGGCCCTGGAAGCTCTAGCAAGGAAAGAATATGTTCAGTTCACGAGGCCTTTATTTTCTTTAAGAGTCTTGTAGCGAGTCAGTCACATAGCCAGATGATTCTTCTTATGAATTATAGTAAAAGCAAAACAAATGGCACTGTGAATCTAATAATCCAAAGGGCTTTTATCAGAAATATCAAATATATTTTTATAAAGATAAATCCTAGGCCCAAAGAATGACTTACTCCGGGCTAATCTTATCCAAGTTCTTGTCTCCACTCTTGATGATAACCCATCAGACTATAAGAGAACACTCCCTTATTTTAAGCTTGCTCAAAGGCCCTGCACACCAACCCCCCCGCCCCTGGTCGAAAATATCCAACAGGGCACTTTGCTTCAGGTATCGGGCTACCAGTGGATCACCTTCAGCTACGACCTATGTATAAATTGGTATGGAAAGAAGTAGAGAGAAATTAAAGCCTTACAATTTACACAGCACTACAACTTTAAAAAAGCTTACTTTATTAAAACTAAAACAAGAAAAAAAATTGCTTTCCTGCCCCCTCTGCAGCATACCTGTGTGGCCTTTTGACTTTATAGGAAAGTTCAAACCCTAACGGTAAGAGATACTTTCAAAACAGCAATAACTTCATTGAGTGAGGCTCTCCTTGACTGCAGGCACTCCCTGATTCCTACTAATCAGCTACAACGCGAAGTGAAGGGCTGAACGTGCAAAAGGAATTTGAGATTCAGTCGGTGTTAAGGATCTTATACTGAGAAGACT
The DNA here is from genome assembly GCF_002007445.2 of Ailuropoda melanoleuca. Lineage (NCBI taxonomy): Eukaryota > Metazoa > Chordata > Mammalia > Carnivora > Ursidae > Ailuropoda > Ailuropoda melanoleuca. Next base: position 38,885,466 of record NC_048218.1, read on the forward strand.
GATTGTTAACTGGACCAAATATGCCTGTGCAAGCTCTCTAAAATTTCAGCTAAATATCAAAAGCCATTTAACTAATAATAAAAAAAAAAATAACAGCACTGTGTTCAGAGAGCCATCCGTGGCTTTTTGGCACGTCCTAAATGCAGGATGTCTTTGGTGGTAGCCCTTAGAATGTGGAGCAGCCATCTGCTCACCATATCTGATTGCTGTTTGTTCTGAGAGCTCTCCCGCTTCCAGCACTTAGGAACGATTAGCTGATGCCCAAGGATCTTGATGCTGCACTTTACTGGGCAATTAGGAGGGGCTGCGGTCCACGAGCGCTTCAAGAGGCAAAGATACGCTTTGGAAGCAGCTATGTTTGAGTCAAGCTTTAGAGCACAAGAAAGCATCTCATAAATGCATCTCTAGGAAAAAGAGAAAGGATTTTCTGGCTGATGTCCGAGGAAGATACAATCTTTTCTAGCATAACCTTTTCTACTGCCTTCTGTAAAAGTTAAGGAAATCCGTTTCCACATTTTTCTGAGGCAGGACTTTTCATGGTTGGAAAAAGAAATGTTTCTAATTGCCTTTGTCACATGCTTCCCTAAGCAATTTATTTTCCCAGCAGTTACAACTGTCTTTTATTGGTTATTTGGAGAGCATAGCCCCTGGCTCCAGCGTAGATTTTAATTTTTAAATATTGGGCTGCTGACGATGCTTCTTCTGTTGGTGTGAAGGAGCACTGTCTAGAATTCTTTGACTTCCTCAAGCAATTTTATTTCCTGTTATAAATTTAAGAATATGTTCTTATTAAACATTTCGAATGGATTATTTGGTAGACTTTTATGTTCAAAGAGATTTTTTTCTTAAATGAGTTGAAGAGACAAGGCTTGTGTATAAACTATCTTTTCCTTCTCTTTCTGACCTAGTTTTTCTTCAAGTTGCACGTAAGTTTTGTTAACTATGGTAAGGTAAAGTTAATGAAAATGTTTGTTCTATAGCAAAAGTCCACGTATTTTCAATGAAATCCTGTTTTTTTCCATTATTTCTTCTTACATCAAACTTTTTAAATAGGTGTGTTCCGCTAGACAAAGCTTTCTCTATATAAATCTTAAGTAACGGACCATGTTCACGATAGTTTTATAAGTACCTGTTTGCCATGAGAAATTATAAAATGTTAATTAAACAAATCAATTCACTAGTTAAGTAATAAGAGGTCAGCAAATAAAAGATGTTTCCCTTGTGGAAGACCTAAAAGAGAGTTCTCAGATTTCCCTTGTGACATTAATATACAGTCAATATTTTTGATTTACTTTTTCCCCCTACGTGATCAAAGTGGAGGAGGTATGTGGCATTTAGAGGCCATTCTAACTGAACCACAAACATGACCAGCAACTGTTCATGACCCAGAAATGGGCTATCCACAAGGATGATCTGTTGTGCTACTGAATGCTGACATCAGTGCATCATAATGACTGCACCCAATGATGACAGTAAAAGGGAATCAGGATTTGTAAGGGAACTCTGAGAAAGTCAAGTTACCAATCAATAACACCATGCATGTCAAGTCCATTGAGTCAATGTCATATAAGAATCTTCAAGTTTCACCCCTTGCAAATGAGATTTTCACAGGGATAGTGTACAGTTAAAAAGTTCTAAAAAAGGCTGATTAGTTGTGAAGGAAAAGTCTTGCATAGGGGAGTAACAGATACACAAAACTATCTTGGTATAAGTTGTATAATAAATCTTATTTTACATACTTCTCCCACACTCTGATGATATTTTTCCTCTTAACTGTATATTTGCACAATTCAGTTCCTCCTCCAAAAGTTAAAATTTAGATTCTTTTACTTAATTTCTAATTTTGGCACATTTGGTATTGCTTAAAGCCAAGTGGTTTAATATTAATCATCAACTGAAATCAACCAAAGCCCAGGAAGAAATGCCAATTGTTGGGCAATAACTGAAAAAGTTTTTTTTCATCTATCGTCCTGGCAGTAGACTTTGGAGGGGAGACTACAAAGCTACTAACTTTTATAATGAAGACTTTTCAAAAAAGGCAGAATAAACCCTGAGTATTGATTACACACTGCAAGGAAAGGACTAACTGGATTAAAATTCTGTAAGAGAGGGTTTAAATTTGAAAAAGGAAGTTGTCATTATGATGTTGACTCAGGGAAATAAGAAGTCAGAGGCCAAACTTCCCAGGATATGAATGCAGATCTTCAAATAACAACATTTGAGAAAGGAGGTGAAAAAGTTCTAAAGGCCAGCACATATCAAGTGTAGCAACACCTCCCTGAAGATTCTGAGTCAAGAGAAAAACATTAATGCTGAAACAGTTAGCTCCCCAAATTACTGACCATTACATAGACGCTGAAACAATTTATAGGAGCTCAACTTAGCTCCATTTTATAAGTCATAAAGTCAAGTGTTCTCTAAACACCTGATAATTTGCTCAGCATGGGGGAAACAAGACTGTATAAAGCCTGATTCTGATTGCTAGGGTTTTCAGTCTAGCTATAGGGGCACAAAGGAAACTGAAAATAAAAGGTGACCTGTACTAACTCCAAGAGAAATCTGTAGAAAGCACTATACAGTCATACTGCAGCAGTCACTTCAGAAAATATAATTTGTGATTTAAAAAAAATGTTTTTGAAAGCTAGAACTTCTAAATACTTGGCTTCCTTTCATGCGCTGTTATCTTTATTTACTTATTTTTGCGAAGAATATTTTCCTGCAAGGTTAAAATTAAAAATCAGCTACACATGATGAGTATGTATATATTTGACAGTCAAATGTAAATTAATCAATAACCAAGTAGAAAGTGGCTTCTACTTTTGATTCTCTGGATGGTAATGGCCTTTTTCTACCTTTCATTCTGGACATGATGGATCCTTTTCTCCATCAGAGGTCATCTGTGCTGCTGAAACAGAATGTGAATTTATTTATTCAGTTGTTGCATATTAGTTCCTCAGGAGTTAAAAGATCTGAACAAATACAGAGTCTTGCACTACATTACATTATCCTTTATTAGTGGGAAATTCAAATCTGGAGATCAGTATTAAGCCATTCCCTAAAATCTGCTTGTTCTATGAGAGGGACCCCAAACTGACCTCTGATCAAGTTGTATTAGAAGGATTTTACCCTTGTTACTAATTAAATAAGTAGCTGCATTTGCACTATTTTTCTTTATAGTCAAGTTATGACATCAGCCCTCTCGAGGAACTTAAAGACAAACAGAGTCAAGTTCCCTTTTAAGCAGGAAGAATATATTTTGCATACTAAGGTCCTGACATTCGGCATCTAGTGTGCAGTAGCTTATTGCAACTAATATACCAGTATATCACATGTCAAAGGGCTCTTCGCTGAAGCTTGAAGAGGGCAAAAGGAAAGGTTTATTAAAACTCAAACTTCTCAGATGTTCATACCTGCTCTTCCTAAGGCAATTTACCTAAGATCGCCAAGGGGAGCAAGAATGGTGGCTCAAACATCAGGTAGTTGGGGTCCTGGAGTGAAGTGTCTGAATATATACTGGCAAATATGTAGGAGGATTTGGTATGTTCATCCACCTTAGAGGCAATGTTTGGGTAATCCTTTTTTGTTCATCGCATATAATACATCTGCGGCTTCTGCCCTATTCTTTTTGTATGTACATTAATAAGTGGCATCCTATGCAAATATATTCCCCCACTGCATGCAAAAGGATGATTACCATAATGATTCTGAAAGTGTTCATTTCAGAAAGGAAATTCTATTTCTCAAGGGCACAGTTTTACCCCTTCATATATGTTTTTGAATTTCCAATATAAATATATTCATCTCTTCCCCCTGAAATTGTTAATGACATTTTTGCAAAACTAAGCTATATTTGCCTCTTCATAAGAAGTCTCAATAATTTCCTTTGTTACATCACAGCTGCAGAGTAACCATAGCAACGGCCTTAAGTCACAGAAATAGTTATTACTACGTGTCTTCTATGTCTAGAATGTGCAAATGATAAAAATTCTATTGAAGTACATTAAAGAAAAGACGTGCTCTCCATTTTACAACTATCTTTGTTTTTGGTGATGTCTTTGCAACCATTTTGCTTGGGTAAATCATTATTAAAATTAAAGTTAAAGTTGTCTAATATATATACCGAATTGTTCAAAATCAATGAAGATTATATCAGACTCACAGATAAGGTGGTCAGATTTTGTGGTCACAGTCTTCACTATGAAAGATTGGGTGATTTGGGTCACCTGCTATAGAGAAGTAGTAGATATTTGGGTCTCCAGATCCACTCACCCTCAGCAGTGTTAGAATATTGTACTCTGATTATCTTAAACCAAAATCTGTCAGGATCTCCTTCCCTAGTTTCTCTCCTACAGTAACAGATCATGGTCTGCTTTCTTTTTTCTCTTCTCTCTTTTTTGTTTTTTCCTTTTCTTTTTTCTTTTCCTTTCTTAAAACATATTTTGGAGTAATTTCAAATTTACAGAAAAGTTATAAAGTTAAAACAGACAATTTTTATATATCTCTTTCCCAGTTTCAGTTTCAATGTTTTCATCTTAAATTATAATATTCAAATATTTGTCAAAACTGGGAAAACTTTGGTATGTTACTATTGACTAAACTCTGAATTTTATTTGGAGTTCACTAGTTAGTCTACTTTTTATGTTCCAGGATCTAATTCAGGATATTTTTCATGTCTCTTTTATCTCTTTGAGTCTGTGACAATTTATGGCTTTTCTTGATTTTTAGTCTTAAGGTTGATTGCAGAGAATGTTCCTCAGTTTGGCTGTGGTTCAAGGTTTCTCATGATGGGGTGATGATTTGGGGGATGACTATCACAGAAGCAGTGTTCACCTTACATTATGTCAGGTGGCTCATGGTATCAATATGACTGAGCACTGTTGATGTTAACCTGATTATTGAGTGAAAGTAATGTTTGTCAGGTTTCTCTTCTGTAAAGTTACTATTTTGCTCCTTCTGTAAATTGTTCTTCAGAAGCAAATCACAAAGCCTAGCCTATTCCCAGAGGAGTGGAGTTCCACCTCTAGAAGGAACAATATCTTAAATAGATCTCTTTATTATTTGGAATTCCTTCCTCTCCCATTTATTTATTTATTCAATCATTTATACATATCAGCATAGATTCATGCTTATTCGTAATCCACCACCACACCATTTTGTTGCTCAAATTGTTCCCACTTTGGCCACTGGGGGCTCTTTCAGGTTAACTCATAGAATGTCTTTGAGATGACCTTATTACCCTTTTGATTTTGAGCACTTCCTTTGTTTTCCAGCACTGCTAAATGCCCCAGGCTCGTCCTGTATTTTCCCTGACTCCACTCCAGGCTATTTCTCCAAGGAGCCTTGGTAACTTTTACTGGAGAACAGTATTTCAAAATCCAGATTTTGATGCTAGGTAGATCTTGATTTGTCTTTGGAGTTAAACCCCTTTCTCCTTTAACAAACACTATTAACATTAACTTGCTTGCTACCGTGAAAGGAAAACTACCTAATCTAAGTTTTTCTCCTTTGATTTGCCTCAATTCACAATGAGTACCTGGAAACAGAGGCATATTGCCTTGAGATTACTGAAAATTCATATTTTTATCTCTCATAATATAGAAAAATCATGAGTTTATAATGATAAAACATTAGTGGGAAGTGGTATTTTAACACTTTGGGTGTTTCCAACTTTCAGTAACAGATTTACTGAATAAAATTATAGTGTTACTATCTTGTACTATGAGTAGTAGAGGACTGGTTAAATTTGGCAGCTGGGTGATATGAAGGTTCTGGTTGGCTTCACTGTAAATCTCTTGGCTGCCCTTGATGGTTGCAAAATGTCTGATGCAGATCCAAACCACATATCCTCAAATAACTATCTCTAAAAGCATGAAGAAATATATATTTCTCCTTGGGCATTTTTTGCCTTTTATCAGGAAAGAGTATCTTTTCCAGAAGTCACCAAGAGACTTCTCCTTATGCCTCAGGGGGCAGAATAGCATTCACTAACCCAAAAACCATCTGGGCACAGGGGGATGGGATCAACACATCTCATTCAGAAACCCATTATGATTTATTTCCTGGAGTTTGGGAAGGGTATCACCTTCCTTAGACCACTACTGCCCAACTCACATCAGAAAAAAACAAAAACTATGTAAGCAAGAACCAAATGACAGATGGTTGTTGGGCATTATGTCATAACATTATAAAACCTACATTTGCACAATGTAAATGTCAAATATTCTTACTGTGGAAAAAATTTTGAAGTATTTTTTGTATTCTCAGAATATTTCTTATTATCCTTGAGTAATGGAAAGGTAAAGCAAAATTATGATCCAACTGACCATTGGTCCATTGGTCAAGGTGATGGATGGGTGTGTAAATCATTGGTGGAGATGTGGCTGCACAATTTGGGACTCAGACTGATGATAAGTTAGGGATTGTAAATAAATCAGAAGAAGGATATTAAAGTGGTGTTTTATCAATATAGGCCTTCAGATAAATAATAAAATGGGTGACATCTCCTAATCTTCTCTTGAGTTCAGTGTGTGTGTGTGTGTGTGTGTGTGTGTGTGTGTATGTGTATGAATTTTTAGTTTAGAATGTTCTGGAAAACTCCCCAACATTGGAGGGCATGCTGACTGTGTTTATCTGGGCACTTCGGTGCATTGTTCTGGTATTTCATTCTGCCCTTTAGAAAAGTGCATGAATCATAGACTTTCTTGGAAAACCTATTATCTTTAAAAAATACATTAAAATGTACATTAAGACTCAAGGACGGGAAAAGCTCTGTCAGTACAATTAATATTAAGCTGATTAGGGAGAAATAATTGGCCATTTCAGTCAAATTCAGTAGCAAAAGATACTTATGATTCCATATACATTATTATAATTGTCAATTTAGCAATATCTTAGGAATGAGATATAAAACTTAAGAGAAATTGATTCACTCATATTATACCTGGTGACTGAAGGAAACGCCCTTATTTGTGATATCTGGGTTATACCTATAAAATTTTCCTTTGTAATGACAGTTGTCTTCTTTATATATATATTTAATGCCACCCAGAACAAAATTCACCATAAGAGCAGAAAATAGAGTATTAAATAGTTATGGGTTCATAAACCCAAATCTACCGCTAACGAGTTAAGATCTTGGCCAACTTAACTTCTCTTGCCTTGGTTTTCCCATCAGAAAAGTGTGAATAATAATAATAATAATAATAATAATAATATCAATGAAATAATATCAGCAATAACAACCATCTATTTTTGGTTTGTAATCCTCATAACATGATTCGACATATGCTAGAATCAGCTTCTGGAACAGCATAATAGTTACCAGTAGTGGTGGTTATTGCAATTACAATGATCTATTTGAGAATTTTAAAAAAAAATCTTTCTTTTTAAAATTGTCATTGCAACAAAATATATAGGAAATACCAAAGCATCAGCAAAGAAATATGAAAGGTAAGAATTCATTTGTGTGAAAGTGAGGTGAAAGATTTGTTTCTATTTTGTAGTAAATGATTTCAGTATTAACATTTGAGGAAACTACTTTCGAAATTTGGGTTAGGAGGAAGAGGATGTTCTTTACCACAGATGACTGTAAGTCCACGGGGGGAGATTGTGGAGGACCTAGTGACAGTGGCAGTACAGGGACAGTGATGGTGGCAGCAGTGAGGTTGGTCAGATCTAGCTTGGAATCATGGAAATGTTGCTGGGACAGAGTATGTGGCCAACTTCTTGACCACCCTTGGGCAGTGACTTGAATCTTTCTTACTCATGACTCAAAACCCAAGAGCAATACTCTCAAAGGTGGGGTGCTTGGGGCCAAGGTGGTAGTAAGGCTTAATTTCCGAGCCTGTAGTGTTTTGAGCTCTATCTACTTCATTAATACAATTTGATAAAAGTAAAATATTTGAGTTTTTTCTTTAAAGAAGTTCACCTTCTGAAATAAAATTTTTATTTGGAAGAAATACTGGAGAGAGAGCTAAGTAACTCTCTTCTGCCCTCAGAAGACTATTCCTTGATATCTCTAAGAGGAAGAAATGAAAAATGTAAAGTAGCCAGCTATGGGGATTTTCCCATTAAAGATATGATATTCTATTCATTAAACATATTTAAATATATGTAGGCACATGTGTATACATGTACATGCATATATACACACATGTTCAAAAAGACATGCACTGGAGTCGAGTCCCAGACTCAACACAATACAAATACTCATCAGCAGGTAAAACAAAAACAAAAACAAAAACAAGTAAATTGTAGTATAGTCATATAATTCAATAAATTTTAAAACACCACAATATTGCTATACCCGATAGCATGGCAGAATTCATACTTTGTTGAATAAAAGAAACCAGGGGCACCTGGGTAGCTCAGTTGGTTAAGCGACTGCCTTCAGCTCAGGTCAAAATCCCAGGGTCCTGGGACAGAACCCCATGTCAGGTTCCCTGCTCATTTCTCCCTCTCCCTCTGTTGCTCCCCCTGCTTGCGCTCTCTCACTCTATCAAAACAATAAATTTAAAAAAAAACTTCAATAAATAAATAAATAAGTAAAACCAAACACAAAGGAGTCCAGAACATATGATTCCATCTATATGAAGTTCATAAAAAGAAAAGAAGACTAATCTTTGGAGATACAAGAATAGAGGTTTCCTCGGTGGCAAAAGACAGTGAGTGTAGACTAGGAAGGAACACCAGGGAACCCCGGAGATGATAGAGCTATTCTTTATCTTAATCTGCATAGGAGTCACATGGGTACATATGTAAAAAAGTCATCAGGCTGTATGTGTAAAATTAATGCCATTTATGCACGTTACTACATGGTGTGTGTGTGTGTGTGTATAGCTTTGAAGAATTTTTCTGAATAGCTTTCAAGTACAGTGAGACAGGAGAATAGTAGCGTACTAAGGACCATTAAACTGACCTCAGGAGAGAATAGAGTTGTAGATAAAATACAGGATTCTTAGTTAACTTTGAAGTTCCAGTAAGAAAAAATTTAGTGGAAGCAGCCCCCCTCCCCACTCCTTACATGTGTTGTTTATCTGAAATCCAAATTTAACTGGGCATCCTTATTTGCTAAATCCGGTAACCTTGGCCGGAGATGAAGCCTAGAGTCAAGAAACACTGCTGCACTCGTGTGTGTCCCTTTGACTCCCACTGCCATTGTCAGATAAATCCTGATGGACTGATTTCTTATGAGACAAATACAAATTTTCTTGCTAATATTAAGCAGGAAGAAGACTTTCCTTTTGTAGAGGTCAATTCATTAATTCTAAACGTTTCATTGTGTAGAACCTCAGGATAGAGAAAACCTTTCTTTACGATTAAGAATTGAAATACAACGCCATCCATTCAAGGAGGCACTGTGGTTGTTAGTGCCTTCTCTGAGCCCAGTGGGAAGAATGGGCACTGCCAACAGATGGCCACACTTTTTTCAAGATTGATCTTGCTTTCTGGCACCAGGCTCCTACTTCAGGTTTGCCAAGAATGGTCAGCATGCCGTGTGTTAATTGCTGGAAGGGGCTGCCCGATGACTTTATAGCCCAGCTCACAGTGGGCTCTTGATTAAGGAGAGTATGTAGCTCCCAGCTCCAGCAGAACTGTCTTCCATAAAGTCACGAGGCAGTATACCTTTAATATTACTTGCACAGTAGGTAGGAAACAAGGGTTATTTTTGGCTCCGTGCCTGTGACTATAAAGCTGGCCTTGAGTGGCTTTTAAGTGGCCACTTCTCCTTCAAGCAGAGCAAATTAAAGGGGGCAGCGGACAGCTAATGGAATGTTAGCATGAGCAAAGTCCAGTCATGTCTGTCAATTTCGGGTGTTAGCAAGGTGAAGAAGGTATGAACACTACTGGACAACAAGGTGGTATCATCTATTTCTCAGTAGGAGCAATTTGAGGTCAGGTGTTGACAGATGGTGGTCTCCCAGGATAGTACTAGGCATTTTTCATAAATGAAGATAAACAGGTTGTTTCCAGATAGTCGCGTCTGTAGTATTTAATGAATGAGAATTTGTAAAAAATTCAAAGAGAATTATTCAATGTATCTTCATAAAGAGATAAAAGCCAATTTTTGACCCAAATAATGTCTCTTCTGTAGCTATTTCTTACAACAACAGCTGCTAAAAGTAATAGTAGAAAGTTTACAATAAAAAACCAGGTCAAGATACACAGTGGCAAATTAAAGAGAAGTATTGTGCTTTGAATCTAACCTAAAGAAAAATTATATCTTTACAGAAAAGTCAGACATGTATACACAGTTAAAATGATTTTTAATTGAAATACAGAGGCCTGGCATGAAAATATAGGGGGGACCAGGCCACTCAGGACATTCATATTTTTAAAGAAATTTGTTAACTTTTATCTGAATATAAAATCTGTGTATATTTACAATAGAACATCTGGAAAGAGGAGCAAAATACACTGGAAAATTAAATATCACTCAAATCAAATCATTCACATGTGACTTTGTGAATTCCCTTCAGATTTAATTTTTTTTAACAGCAATCTGTCTATACTGCATTTACGTGATTCCATAACTTTATAAATAAAAATAATTCAAAACGTTCACAGCACTATATTGGAATTTAATATTGAATCTAAAGTTGTAATAGAAGTCCCTTTTCACTTTTCTGATCTTTGGTAGCAAAGGAGAAGAGGGATCCAACAATCTTAGGACAATATTATTCCATGCACATGAGCAACATTGTTTATGTCTATTTTAGCTTTGTGTTCTCTGAGGCGAATACTATCGATTCTTAGAGACCAAAAAATAACAGGAACTCAGTAATTAATTACTGAACTGATTTATCAGAGCTTACTTTTTACTCATTGAACAAGGCCTGATGTTTGCCGCTCTGTCAACAACTATCATCTATCAACCATCTATTCTAAAAAGAACCAAAATGATTTCATTAAATATTCTTTCTTCTTCACTCACCACATTCATTTTTCGCCAAATACAGGTGTTCTCCTCAATGTAGTTCTTGAATATAGCACAACCCTAGTACTGGCCATGGAAACCCTTACCTGGAGTTGCTATACAGGAAAACGAATGCTTTTCCTGCCTCCAGTTTCCAGTCCCTCAGGCATCCCCAACCTCCCCACCCCCAATCCAACACACACACACACACACACACACACATACACACACACACACAACTACCAGAATTTTGTTTTTAATATACAGAACTTAAAGTGTAAGTCTCTTAAAACTCGTCTATAGCTCTCTATGCTGTTTATAACATAATGTCTGGAATTGTCATCAAGGTGGATCTGGCCCAGCCTTACTTCCTGTCTCTTCCCCTCTTCACTTGGAGCTGCTGGAGCTGCATGCTTCTGTCCTTTCCCTGCTGTTGTTTCTTCTGTCATGGTCCTTCACTGAATCCACTGATTTCCACTCGTGGTTCAGAGCCCAACTCAGGTGTCACTTTGGTTCCAAACCTCCCCAATTTTAAAAGTTCTAAGTAACCAACTGTCTTACCCATCACTATAACCCTCATCAAGGTAAAAACATCATAGATATTTTGAGATCTAATAGTGACAGAAAATCACAAAATATTAGTAATTGTTTTTAAGACCTTTTTTTTGACACTAGAAAAACAAACGTAGTTTACATAGAATGGGTAGTTGAAAGTATAATACAGTACTACTGTTTTAGGATTTGACAAATAACTTTTAGCCAGCTGTCATTTCTGGCTGTAAGGTATACTGTGTACCTGGATTAATGTCATCGCTAAAAGCAACTAAAAATGCTAGATAAAATATTTTTAAAAAGTCATTTTTGGGGCATCCATAAGCAATATGGATATCTAAGTGGAAAAAAATGAAATTAAATTTATAGTTCATACTATATACAGAAATCTAAGTAGAATATAGATCTAAATGTGAAAAGCACAACTTTAAAACTCACGAGAACATATTGAAGGATATTTTCATACTCATGGTAGGAAAAGATTTCTTAAATCCCAAAAACGTGGATGAAAAGGAAAATTAAGATAAATTTGAATACACTAAAATTACAACTTTCTAGCTCTAAAAAGATATGTTTAAATGGAGAACTGACATGCAAACCCTAGGAGGAGATATCGTTAGTCATATAACTCAAAATTAGTATCTAGTACAAAAAATTACTGAACATATTGGTAAAAAAGGTAATTAACCCAAAACCACAACGGACAAAAAATATTTGAACTGGGAATTTAAAGAAAAGGAAACATACCAATGGCTGATAAACACACACATATACACACATGCATGCGCACAAATATGCACGTTCGCGTGCCTACAGAGAATTGTAATCACAGAAAGGGCGGCAAATGCTAAGATTTAAAATCACATATTAACTGTGGTGTGGAAAAATGACAACTTCGTTTTGTTGAGGAGTGGTGGGGAATAAATTAACTAGAATAACTATATTGGAGAGAATTTAACAGGAAATATCTTAAATGAGGTTTTGATAATCAGACTCAGAAACTTAAATCCCTATAATAAACCCCAGAGAAACTCTTACACATGTACATAGGGAGATATGTACCCAATGTTAATAGAAACAATATTTTATTTACACCATTATATAAACTATTTAGTAGTAAAAGTTAATGAACTGGAGCTATTTGTGTTAATATCCTCCAAATATAATATTGAACGAAAAATAAGTTGCAGAAGAAAATATCCAATATAATATCACTCATTTAAAATTTGAAGTAGGTTAAACTATACCATGTATTATATTACTGTAATAACATAAAATATATATGACCTGGAATATGGATAAATTTGATTTGAAGTCATGCTTGAGAACTGACCAAAAATAAATTTTCAGGATTTTAGTTTCAACTGAGAGTAGGTAAGGTAACCGTTAATGGAAAACTACACAATTTTTTGTAATGCTTTTTGTTAAGCTAGTTTACAGGTGCATGAGTGTTTGCTTTATTATTATTATATCACTTTTTACATGTCTGAAATATTTTACCATAAAATTCAAAGCATGTCTATTTTGTTGGGATGATAGTTGGTGAAGAAGTTGTGGTCTGCTAATTGCTAACAATAAAACATAGTTTGAGAGAAATTTCTCTGCATATTTGTTTACTTTTCTAATGTTTCTATTTTTGTATTTTTGTGAATTAATTCAAATATGCTCAACACATTCCCCTTTTTATTCACTTTTCTAAGGGATGCTTTGCTGATATGCTTTCTGCAAAGCAATTTGCTGAAAGAATCCATTTAATTTATTTCCATTTATGTTTCTTTAGTGATGACTTAGCCCCACTTGAAGGGCTTAAAGAGATCCAAGGAGAATGTCAGTCATAGACTTATTAGCATGCACTTCTTCAAGTGATGCATAATCTTTGACAACCATGGTAGGAACTTATTCTTCCAAGAGTATTCAGAGGACAGGCACCTATAGATGTGGTCTGCCACCTCTAATTTATTAACTGACTTATAACCTGCTTTCATAAGCATTTGTTGTATTCCTTAAACTTGACCTTTTCTTTTACAGCTTGATATTGTTATTACAATAAAATGCCCTTCCTTACTTTTTGCTCCAAGTAAAGGAATCAATAAAAGCATTTGTGTGTGTGTGTGTGTGTGTGTGTGTGTGTGTGTTGAACAGAAAACTGAAGGAGTGCTGAGAGCAGGGGCGCTTCAGAGAACATAGGTCACAAAAGGTCCATTTGTGTAAATATTTTCAGTACTATTGCTCATGTCCATTATAACAACATGATATTTGAGAGTCACATGATCTTTTAGCAAAATAAATGGCATTTTTATACCGTTTAGACCTGCCTGGATTATCTTGACAATCTGACTCCAACACCGTAGCATAGAATAACCATTTTATTTGGAAATTCAGTAAAATTATAGAAATGTTTTAGGGCATTTAGCAAACTTTTTTTGTGAAGAGCTAAAAAATAAATATTTTGGGGGACAAGAAATACAATAGAGAATACAATATTGGTACTTGTGTGATCTTTTATAAGGTAACTATTTATAAATACAAAAAGCGTCCTTAGCTATAAAATAGGTGATGGGCCAAATTTGGTATATTCATGAACACATATGGTCTCTGGTGACACCTCATTTTTTAGTAAGACTAACTGCTTACTGTATAGTCTCAGGAAGACCAACTGTGCAGCAGTGTGCAGAGGGGATGTGTATCTCTTCCTTCTCCCGTCCATCCGGGTCCGAAGTTTGCCTAATACAGCCTCTGTGCTTCTACCCACCCCAATGCTTCCAGCTCAGTCTTTCTATGTTCATCCTGGCTTTCTTCTCATCCTCAGGCAAAAGCCACAAAAGCAGTATGGAAGTGACTCATATTATGGAAACATGGAATTAAATAACGTGACTAAATATAATTGAGAAATGTTAAAAATGTGGAATGGTGAAATAAATGGTGATTAGTGATGCTTGTCTCGGTGACAAATACACTGAGTGCTTGATTCTGAAGAATACTATCCGTGCTGTACTAACATTGCTGAATTATTATAATATGCTCTGAACGCATTATATTGCCACTGAAAAATTTATAATATATAATGAGACTCAGACTGTTATTTCTATTTCACAGGAAATAACTAAAATTGNTTCACAGGAAATAACCAAAATTGTTTACTGATTTCAAGTTAAAAATTAAAATAGCTTTCATATGAATACATTTCCTTTGGTACACTCACGAATCTTTGTAGGTTTCCAAATGAGTTTTTAGAAAGTGATATAGTAGATATTGTTTTAGCTAAATATATGATTTCTCTATTCCTACAGAACATGCCTTTTAGTCATTTATTATTCTTTAATCAATTGGAGCAGTGTTATTAAATGTGAAATGTGAAAAGAAGTTGCATATTTCTCTGATTTATATGTATATGTTATATATACATATAAATTATCTCATTTTTATTTTTTATATATAAATATACATTTGCATATAGTATCATAATATCAGTATACAGAAAATGCTCAAGGTCATTAACAAAAGAGAAAATACAAATTGAAACAACACTGAGGTATCATTTTGTGCCCAGAGTATTGACAAAAATTGAAATGATTAATAGCATTTTGGGTTGGCACATATGTGAAGAAATGAACACTACTTAATTTATGGATCTATAAATTACTAAATCTGTTACTTTTTATTTAAAAAATAGTTGTACTCATTTTAGCACACGGAATTCCTTTGACAGTGAGTAAGAAAAATTAATTCGAATTGGGTGAACTCCTAAAGGAAATTTATTGTTGTATCAGATGAAAAGTCAAGGGTTTCAGATTCAGCTTGATCCAGGACTCAACAATGCCAAAAGTGGTCTCTCTCTCTCCCTGTTTTTCACTTTTATCTCTATCTTCTATGTTGATTCAATTCCCAGAATGGTGTAGCATATCTGGAACTTATTTGTTGGAAGCTTCATAATGTAGAAGAAAGAGTGGCAGTATCCGGTCCCAGAAGTCTCAGGAGAAGTCTCATAAGATCTCATTACTGTGATGTTCCCATAGCCGTATTTTAACTACCTTCTGTGACTAGGATGAAAATAACATCTGATCAGAGATTTCTGAATATATGGTATATTTGAATCTGAGTAGATATAACTCAACTAGAATTATACAAACTCTGTAACAAATGGTTCCTCAGGAAGAAACTAAGATACAGTTATCAAGAGGATGAAAGATAATTTTCTGAAAAAGCTTTATTTCCATAAGCTTCTTTTGTATATACAACTACACATTTGGATTATTTGCCAGTGCTTAAATATCAATGTTTAAAAATAGAACAAAGATATTTATTGCAATTGTGTTTCAAATACAAGGACAAATAAACAAAGAAACAAAAAAGAAAAAAAAAGATCATTCACAAAAATATGATTGACTAAATTTTGGTACGTAAGTAGTAGGGAATATGATACAACCATTTAATAAAATGTGAAAGTTTTCCCAAGAAATATTGTTAAGTGAGAAAAGTAAAATACAGAGCACATGAAGAATTTGATCTATTTTTTCCAACAGAAATAGAAATATAGAAAGCACTTATGTATGTATTAATTTTTATATTAAACAAAAGAAAAACTTTTGATTGATGCATATCATGGGGAAGAGATGAGAAAAATATATTATAGATCCATTTTTGTATTTATTTAGGATTTGATAGCAAGTGACAACTTATTTCAAGCTGGCTAAATCCCAAAAAGAAACTTATGAATCTGAAATCTGGAGGGTTTTAGGTACAGCCTGATCCAGATAAAAATGTCAATAGGAGTGTGTGTGTGTGTGTGTGTGTGTGTGTGTGACATCTTTTGTTGTTTGTGGTTACTTCTGCCTTCATGTGGCTGCACATTTGAATATATCTATATAGAGATATATATTACTCTTTCTATATTGTTCTATTTAGGTCTCAACAGATTGAACAGTGCCCACTCACATTGGTAAGGGTGATCTTCTTTGCTCAGTGTACTGATTCAAATTCTAATTGCTTCTGGAAACACCCTCACAGGTGTACCCAGAAGTAATGTTTCACCAGTTATCTGGGCATTCCTTAGCCCAGTCAGGATGACACATAAAAATAACCACCACACTCCCCTTCTTTGATGTACCATTGTCTTTACTGACTGCATTTTAAGCCATATGTAGCAACTCTAGTATTTATACCATAGACATTTTACATCTCGTAAATAAAATGGAAGGAGTCTATTATTTTTAATTTAGATTTTCCTGTATATTTAAAATGACTACCTCAAGCAAATATTATTTTAAATAACATGCATAGTTTTTAAAAGTATTAAATTAAAATATATCAAAATGAACTAACGAGCTAGGTAAGAATGGATACTAAATTTAGTGTCTAACCAAATAGAGGTAAGACATAGACTTAATATTAAGTCCAAGTAGAGTTAAGTGGAAAAAATCTGAATAATTGGCATTTGGAAGTTCTGGTCACCAGCAGTAGAATTTCATCCGTGGAGCATTTATGTCCAGAGGCAGAAAACATAATCCATGAGGCCAGAGGACACCTTCTAATGGTTTTAAGGTAGCCGTCAGATTTCACAGAATGGGTATCTCTTTTGCTGTCTATGGTACCTCTTATAGTAATTAACCAGGTTTTTCTAATTAATTCTTTATATTCAATTTTTCCTCTTTAAATTACTAATAAGCTTTTTGTGTTCTGATTAGATCCTGACTGATATAGTGAGATAACAAAAATAGCCCTTGGAGGGGTTGTTGAGAGTTGAAATAACACAATCTACGAAGTGCTCAGTCAATACTAGCTATAATTTTTATTGAATGATCATTGCAGTAATCTTTAGTAAATTCTAAGAAGTGAAAGTTTTGCTCAGATATTAGACAATTTATTTTATGTATAGTTATTTTACTTTCTTTCTTAATTGGGGTTAGTAGTATGGCAAGTATTGTTGTAGTATATAGCTATCTAACCATCTGTGTAGCTATCTAACCATTTATGATGTTGACAGAATGGGGTAAGGCATACAACTTTGATGGGAAAATTACATAGAAAACAACAGTGAGATACCATTACATACTATTAGATTGGCCAAAATCCAGACCACTAACACCAAATACTGGTGAAGGTGTGGGGTAATAGGAACTCTCATTCGTTGCTGGAAGGAGTACAAAATTATGCAGCCATTTTGAGAGATAGTTGAGCTTTTTTTTTTTTTTAAATAAAATTTATATTTTATTTGAATGTTTTCTGATTCTACGTTCCAGCAATCATGCCCCTTGGTATTTACACAAAGGAACTGAAAATTTATGTCTACACAAAACCCTGCACACTCGTATTTATAGCAGCCTTATTTATAACTGTCAAAACTTGAAAGCAACCAAGATATCCTTCAGTAGGTGAATGGATAAACAGGTACACCCAGAAAATGGAATATCAGTCAGTGCTAAAAAGAAGTGAGCTATCAAGCCATGACAAGACATAGAGCAGCAAACTTAAATGCAAATTACTAAGCAAAAGAAGCCAATCTGAAAAGACTACATACTATATGATTCCAATTATATGACATTCTGGAAAAGCAAACAGTAGGGAGTCAGTAAAAAGATCAGTGGTTGCCAGGGGCTCAGGAAGAGGAAGGGCAGAATAGGTAGAGTGTAAAAGATTTTTAGTGTAGTGAGACTATGCTGTATGATAAGTATTTTAGTGGATACATGTCATTATACATTTGCCCAAAACCTACAGAATGTACAATATCAAGAGTGAACCATAATGTGAACTATGGATACTGGTTGATAATAATGTGTCAGCATAGGTTCATTACTTGTAGCAAATGTACCCCTCTGGTGGGGATGTTGCTAATGGGGTAAGCCACGTATGTGTGGGGACCAAGGTATATGGGAAATCTCTGTTCCGTTTGTATATTGCCGCAAATCTAAAAGTGCTCTAAAAATAAAGTCTATTCAAAAACAACTACATAGACATCACCTCCAATTTCTTCATCTGCCTATACTAGATTGTTATCTAGTATAAACCTAAAAAGAAAGATTTTTGATTTGTTTGTTTTGTTTTAGAAACACCTTCAAGTGTCTATGTCTAACATTCTACCATAGGAAAATGTTCTTTTAAAAATGACCTTTAGTTTTTTGAGCCAAATTGAAGGAAAGTACAAGAAGTGGATGGTGTTTTATTCTAGGTTTTTTTTTTTTTATAAATAGCTAATTGGAATTATCCTACTGTATTATAATTAATTTTCCACTTATTGTTTTGTATAAACCCAATAGGAATTATTTTATTCTAAACACAAAATGCTAACTGTGATTCCATTTATTTGGAGGGGAATGTAATATTCAGAATGCTACTTCAAGGATACATTTTTTTCCCCAAAGAGGTAATATATCTCATTTAATTTTCATGTTGTGTGCTTATATAATTAGAAGAAATTTAATCAGCCATAAATACCACCACAAAGAGGACTTCCAACTTGACTACTGGTAATTGGAATTGCTTTTCAACTGCAAATTGCTCACTTCTTAAAGATTTCATTTACAAACCTTTTCTTAATACAGTTCAAAACAACACTTGAAGTTCAATTTATTTTAGTGATGCATAAAAATGTTTTTTGAACAGAAAAATAGGAAATTTGTGGAAAAGGATAAAAGTTATGGATAATGGGAGTCACTAAGCATATCTCAAAACAAAAAAGGAAACACACATGAGTAATCTAAATTGATTAGGAAGAACTGGGGCTGGGAGTGGAGGTGGGTAATCTATAATCAAGAGAGCCAAGATAGGGGCGCCTGGGTGGCACAGCGGTTAAGCGTCTGCCTTCGGCTCAGGGCGTGATCCCGGCGTTCTGGGATCGAGCCCCGCATCAGGCTCCTCTGCTAGGAGCCTGCTTCTTCCTCTCCCACTCCCCCTGCTTGTGTTCCCTCTCTCGCTGGCTGTCTCTGTCAAATAAATAAATAAAATCTTTAAAAAAAAAAAAAAAAAGAGAGCCAAGATAAACACCTATTTGTGAGTCAGGTTCCGAGAAGAAAACAAATGGCGCACACAAAATGGTATGTTCTTTTTAAGGAGGGCTTATAAAGAAATTATTTACAAAGATATAGGTAGGATTCAGAGAAACCACAAAGGGTAAGGCCATACCCAGCGGGCTATTAGCAGCAGATCAGTTACCCCTTCTAAGCCAGGAAAGGAGGGTGTGGGGAGCTACCTGTTACAGGAACCTAGAAAGAGAATAGTGTAGAAAGGGCTTCCTTAGAGAAGGTTGAGGGTCAGCCCCGGGACAGGGTGACCCTGCAGAGATGCAACTAGGGGAGTAAACTCCAGGCCCTCATCCTTCTTGCCCCCTTTGATCACCTGTAGAATCTCTGATTGACCTAAATCAACAGGCAGCCAGCAGAGCTTCAGGGAGCTCACTGATGTGCTCTAACAAAACCAACCTCCTGGGATGAAGAACAGAGGGAAGAATGATTGGGGATGGATTTGAAGGAGAAAAAACAATATAACCAGCAAACTTTTTAACAAAATAAAACTAAATCACCTGTGTGGCCAGATAAAAGTCAGGAAGTCAGAATAGTATGGAGAAAGGGTAGATGAAAATGAGGAAAAGCTGATGTTTTCTAGTTTTTCTTACTCTTTGAAACTTGACAGCCTACTTTAAAGTCAAACATTGTATATTATATGTAGTATATAAAGTAAAAAGATCGAGAAGATAGGCTAGGGAACAGACTGATGGAGTATAGTAAAAAAAATGGATTGCAAACATTTTTCTACCTGGAAACTTAGGAGCTGCCACAGGCATACACGTGTATGTCTAGCTTAATAGATATTCTTGAAATGTGTAAGGTGTATCATGTTTTTTGTTAATCTCCAAAAAACATTTCATATATAAAAGACATGTGGTTCAGGAAAAAAAAAAAAAAAGGCTTCTTGATACTGCGAGAAAACTTTAAAAAAAAGAGATTTAAAATATGTTAATTCATATGCTTAGAAATGTGTATTTTTTACAGATTTGGTCATGGGGAGTGCACTTTTCACTCCATTCTTAATGCCTACTTGAAGTTAAAAAATTAGTCACGTCGTACAGATGGCATCAATGTTCATCATCTTCTTTGTTAAAAAAAAATGCCCCATGCTATTTTATTTTAGTTAAATAAATTCTGCTGTTATCTGCCACACACTCTCTGAAAGAATATACAATCTAAAACCAGTGCTGCTTTATTTTGGAATATGTTGCGTTTTGGGTTTCTTATCATGATTTGGAATGCAGCAGGCTTTACCTTAAAAAAAAAGAATGTTTAGATTGTACCAATGTTAGCATATCTAAGTGAGAGGCAGGCAGTAGCCCAGAGGTAGGCAGAGTGTCACTAGGGATTAAAAAACCTTTCTGCAAAAAAAAAAAAAAAAAAAAAAAAAAAAAAAAAAAAAAATCATAAAGTGTAAAATGGGTTTCCAGATAACTGAGAGTTAATGTCCTTTCTGTTTACCCCATGTAGGCAGGGCCAGAAAAAATCAAAGGAAAACCTCTAGAGGCACTGTTGGGTTTCATAAAGCCATTGTAAGGTGCAGATTTACACAAGGGATTCTGCAGGGTGAGTGTTTAGAAAGTAGATTTCTCAGCATGTTCTGGCATGATAAGGGTTTTAAGGAGGATGGATATAATGTGAATATAATTAAACTCTTCTCAGATAACGGTGTAACAATACTACATTCTCTAAGGATAGGCACAACTGCAGCTCTGAGTCCATTTCATCCATTTATACCTATGTGTTCTATTCTATTCCAGGGTTTCATTAGGAATAATTTTCATGCATATCATTTCCAAGACCTCACTTTATTGTTCTAGCATCACCAGTGCCTTAAATAAAGATCCACAGTGTTGAGTAGAAAAGGATAAGAGAGTCAAGGGAATGGAAGGGACTGGAGCTAAATAAATGAAGGGAATTTTCAGACAATATTTTTACTTACACATTTTTATTACAATTTTTTCAGTAAATATTTAAAGTATCAGTGCCTTTGAAGGCTCATAGCAGAGTTGAAAAAATGAACATTAAATATTGATGGGAAAAAAAAACCCCACTTAACCTTGATTTGGTTCAGAAAAATTTTTACCCTACTGCCACTCATTATGTTTATTAATCTTCCTCTCACTTGCTCTTAACTGATTTTCCCCCTTTTCCTTTTTTTTTTTTTTTTTTTTTGGCTAGAAGGGGAGATTTTGCTAACTTCCTTTTTTGTGTTTTGAATTACATAAACATTGACCAGTTGTCCTTATTTTGCAAAAAAGAAAATCCATAATATCTATAAAACTAATTTGTGTATATTCTCACCATCCTTAATTGAAAACATAAGCAATAGAGCAAAAAGTATTTTGAATTGATTTAAAATTGAGAGAAATTTGTTCGTATTTGAAGTAGGACTCTTTAAGTGGGCGAAAAGAAATCTTGTTAGTTCTTTCACTGATTATGAACAGAAGTTAAGAATAAAGAGAGAAATCTCTTTGGCAGGAGAGAGATTTCATTATTTATATTACAAAATAATAAACAGCATGTTGTATTTGTTTGTAGTTCATACTTGGTATATATAAGCCTAGATAAAAATATAAGCACACTTGAGAAATGACTAGGACATATTCATCTTCGTATCCCTCTCTACACATTTCATTCCTAAATACCTATCAGGACACTTGGCATATAACAAGAAGTCAAAATATATTTGGTAAATAAGTACATACATAAATAAATAAATGCAAAACAAAACAGGCAATTGACTTAAAAATTCTGTAAAGAAAGAAAGAAAGAAAGAAAGAAGGAAGGAAAGAGAGAAGAGCCTAATCTAGGAATTGTAGTTTGCGAAATAAGCAGAAAGAGTGATAAATCCATAGATCATATCATCACTCAACTACAAGTCTTAGGTTCCTTTATTCATAAAAGGAAGAAGCGCCAATTACTAGGGATGGTCATGGTATAATAGGAAAAGAAACTATCTGAAGAACAGGAAACCTTGGGTCTGCCTCAACCATTTGACCATAAGTAAACCACATATCATAGCCAAAAATCATTTTCCTCATTAGAAATTTAAATATTTAACTATATAATTACTAAGATTTCCTTCTAGAGCTAACATTCAGTAATTCTTAATTTTAACAAAAAACTGATATATCCCTCTATAGAGATGTATAGCGGGGGAAAGAGCAGTACAATGCTCAGCACTGCTTGTAGTGACAGATTTTTAGATGCAAAGAGTAATTAAACAGGCCTTCTAGTCCACACATTAGAAGAGTGACAGCCAAGCACAGTCAGCCCTTCTGGGGTGGGCACACACACACACACACACACACACAAGATCTCTTTGGCTTCTTGCCTCTACAGTCTTCCAGCTTTCTTTCTCTCTCTTTTTTTTAAAGATTTTATTTATTTATTTGAGAGAGAGAGAGAGAGAGAGAGAGAGAGGGAGTGAGCAGGGGAGGGACATAAGGAGAGAGAATCTGAAGCACACACTCCACACTCAGTGGCTCTCCTGACCTGGAGCTAGATCCCATGACCACGAGATCATGACCAGGGTGAAAACCAAGTTGGACACTTAAGCGAATGAGCCACGCAGGTGTTCCCAATCTTCCAGCTTTCTAAGTACAGGCATTGAACAACCACATGTAAATATCTATTTTTATACAAGTCAGCACCTAAGTAATATTGGATCAAAGGACAATAGACAGGAGCCTACCTATCTTTTCTAAAAGTATTTTCTTGTTTGTTGTATGATAGAGAAAGAATTTTTAATGTTTAAAAATATTGGAAAATCAGAAAGACACCAATTGATGAACCAGAAATTTTGAAACAGGTTTAAAAAAAACCCAAAAGCAGATGTGATTGAATTGAAATAGGAAAACAGTCTAAAATGCACAATAAAGAAGACTTTTATGAAAGGTGGGAGCAGTTCTGTGAGTGCTTACTGGTTAGAGGCGATGCCACAAAGGGATTGTTTCAGAAACTAAATTCAGAATAGTCAGCCTGGGAAATCTTTTTCACTTACTTCTTTCTATTAGATCCATTTGTGCCCATCACTAGGCGTTGTTTTCAGGCCGAGGTTTTGAGTGGGACTTCAGATGGAGAAGGAAAGAGAGTGCCCTCCTGCTTCATGGTGGTGAGTAATGGGAGGAATGAACTTCTCCAACCTCTAGAACATAATGTGCTGGCAAACTTCCCTCAGGTCCACCCTACTCTCCAAAACTGTGGGAGGAATGTCATAAACCCAAACATCATTTCAAACATTATTTTTTTAATTTCTCATTTATTCCTACAAATTAAAAGGTGAATCAACAAAGAGATTGAAATGAACATAGTTTGTTTTCCTATCAAACATACAATTTTTTTCCAGCTCTTTTCATTTGTCATTATAGCAAAATGTGTTTTTCTGTTAGTGTTTTTTAATCAAGTCTTTTCTTATCATTTTATTTTATTTATTTTATTTTATTTATTTTATTTTATTTTCATCATATTAAGTGTACACTTTAATCTCCATTCCCTATTTCCTCTGTCCCTTCATCCCCCTCCCTTTTGGTAACCATCAGTTTGTTTCTGTAAAGAGTCTGCTACTTGTTTAGTCTCTTGTCTCTCTCTCTCTTTTTTTCCCTTTTGCTCATTTTTTTTGTCTCTTTAATTCCACATATGAGTGAGATTATATGGTATTTGTCTTTCTCTGACTAGTTGCTTAGCATTATACTTTCTATGTCCATGCATGTTGTTGCAAATGCAAGATTTCAATTCTTTTATGGCTGAATAATATTCCGTTGTATATATATACCATATCTTCTTTAGCCATTTATCTGTTGACAGACATGTTGGTGGCTTTCATATTTTCGTTATTGCAAATAGTGCTGCAACAAACATAGGGGTGCATATCTTCCTTTGAATCAGTGTTTTTGTATTTTTTGGGTAAATACCCAGTAGTGTGATTACCGGATCATAGGGTAGTTCAATTTTTAATTTTTTGAGGGACTTCCATACTGTTTTCTACAATGGTTGCACCAGTTTGCATTCCCACCAACAGTGCACGTGCACAAATGTTCCTTTTTCTTCACATCCTTGCCAACACCTGTTGTTTCTTGTTTTGTTAGTTTTAGCCATTCTGACAGGTGTGAGGTGATATTTCATTATAGTTTTAATTTGCATTTCTCTGATGATGAGTAATGTTGACCATCCTTTCATGTGTCTGTTGGCCATTTACATGTCTTCTTTGGAGAAATGTCTGTTCATGTCTCCTGACTATTGTTCAATTGGATTACTTGTTTTTTGGATATTGAGTTGTAACAGTTCTTTATATATTTTGGATACTAATCCTTTATTCGATATCGCATTTGCAAATATACTCCCCATTCTGTAGGTTGTCTTTTAGTTTTGTTGGTTGTTTCCTTTGTTGTGCAGAGGCTTATTTTGATGTAAACTGGTTGTTTACTTCTGCATTTATTTTCCTCCCCTCAGGAGACATATCTAGAAAAATGTTGCTAAGGTAGATGGCAGAGAGATTACTGCCTGTGTTCTCTTCAGGGATTTTTATGGTTTCAGATCTCACATTTGGGTCTTTAATCCATTTTGAACTTACTTTTGTATATAATGAAAGAAAGTGACCCAGTTTCACCCAGTTTCTTTTGCATAGGGCTGTCCAGTTTTCCCAACATCAGTTTTTGAGAAGACTGCCTTTTTCCTATCATATATTCATTCCTCCTTGTCGAAGATTAATTGACCATATAATTGTGGGTTTGTTTCTGGGTTTCCTGTTCTATGGATCTATGTGTCTATTTTTATGTCAGTACCACAGTGTTTTAATTACTACTGCTTTGTTATATAACTTGAAATCTGGAATTGTGATATCTCTGGTTTTTTTTTTTTTTTTCAAGATTGCTTTGGCTATTCAGAGTCTTTAGTGTTTCCATACAAATTTTAAGATTTTTTGTTCTCGTTCTGTGAAAAATGCTGTTGGCATTTTGATCAGGATTGTATTAAATGTGTAGATTGCTTTGGGTAGTGGGGACGTTTTTCTCTATTTTACTTTTTGAAATTTTATTTATTTGTCTGAGAGAGAAAGAGAGAGAGAAAGAGAGCACAAGCAGGGGGAGGGAGAAGCAAGCTCCCTGCTGAGCAAGGAGCCTGACGTGGACTTGATCCCAGGACCTTGGGATCATGACCTGAGCTGAAGGCCAATGCTTAACTGACTAAGCCACCCAGGCAACCCTAGTATGGACATTTTAATGATATTTGTTCTTCCAAGCTGTGAGCATGGAATATGTTTCCATTTCTTTGTGTCATTTCGAACTTCTTTCATTAGTGTTTTATAATTTTCAGAATACAGGCCTTTTACCTCTTGGTTAAGTTTATTCGTAGATATTTTATTGTTTTTGGTACAATTGTAAATGGGAAAGTTTTCATAATTTCACTTTCTGCTGTTTCATTATTAATGGATAGGAATGCAACAGATTTCTGTATATTGATTTTGTATCCTGTGACTTTACTGAATTCATTTATCAGTTCTTGTAGTTTTTTAGTGGAGTCTTCAAGATTTTCTATATATAGTATCTTGTCATGTGCAAATAGTGAGAATTTTAACTTCTTCCTTACCAGTTTGGGTGCATTTTATTTCTTTATGTCATCTAATTGCTGTGACTAGGACTTCCAGTACTATGTTGAATAAAAGTGGGGAGAGTGGACATCCTTGTCTTGTTCCTGACCTTAGGGGGAAAGCTCTCAGTTTTTTGCCATTGAGTATAATGTTGCCTGTGGGTTTTTCATATAGAATTTTTATTATGTTTAGGTGTATTCCCTCTAAACCTTCTTTGCCGAGGGCTTTTATCATGAATGGATGTTGTACTTTGTTAGATGCTTTTGTGTACCTATTGAAATGATCATACAGTTTTTATCCTTTCACTTATTGATGTGATGTTTCATATTGATTGATTTGCAAATATTAAATACTGTACCACCCTTATATCCCAGGAATAATTCCACTTGATCATCGTGTATAATTTTTTAAAATATATTGTTGGATTCAGCTTGCTAATATTTTGTTGAGGATTTTTGCATCTATATTCATGAAAGATATTAGCCTGTAGTTCTCTCTCTCTCTTTCTTTTTTCTTTTTCCTTCCTTCCTTCCTTCCTTCCTTCCTTCCTTCCTTCCTCCCTCCCTCCCTCCCTCCTTTCTTTTTTCTTTTCTTTTCTTTTTTTTTGGTGGTGTCTTTATCTGGTTTTGCAATCAGGGTGATACTAACCTCATTGAATGAATTTGGAAGTTTTCCTTCCTCCTGAATTTTTTGGAATTGTTTAAGAAGAATAGACACTAACTCTTTTTTATTTTTTATTATTTTAAGATTTATTTATTTATTTTAGAGAGATAGAGAGAGTGGGGAGGGGTAGAGAGAGAGGGGGAGAGAGAATCTCAAGCAGACTCTCTGCTGAGGGTGGAGCCCACCATGGGGCTTGATCTCATGACCCTGAGATCATGACTTGAGCCGAAACTGAGTCAGACATTTAACTGACTGAGACACCCAGGTACCTCTAGGTATTAACTCTTTTTTAAATGTTTGGTAGAATTTACATGTGAAGCCATCTGGCCCTGGACTTCTGTTTTTTTGGGAGTGTTTTTATTAACTGATTCAATTTCATTGCTGTTCAAAATTTTCTATTTCTCCTTGCTTTAGTTTTGGAAGGTTATATATTTCTAGGAGTTTATCCATTTTTTTCTAAGTTATCCAATTTGCACCTAGGTTTTCATAATATTCTGTTTTAACTGTTTGTATTTCTGCTGTGGTGTTAGTTGTTATTTCTCCTCCTTCATTCATTATTTTGTTTATTTGGATCCTCTCTCTCCCTCTCTCTCTCTCTTTTTATGATATCATTTCAAATATTTGGAGAAAACAATACAATGAATAAGAGGTATAAAAAAATCAAGAATTAGAATATTAAACATTCAAGGTTTCAGCTATCATAACACAAAAAGATTTTGAAAGAAATATAATACATATATGCAAAGAGTTAAAAAGATAATGCATTCATGAAATAAACAGCTAGAAACAAATGCAAACATAACAAAGTTCTCAATTAATGTTAATTATAAATTTCTGTATTTATTTTTTTTATTTTTATTTATTTATTTTTTTAAAAGATTTTATTTATTTATTTGACAGAGAGAGAGACAGCTAGCGAGAGAGGGAACACAAGCAGGGGGAGTGGGAGAGGAAGAAGCAGGCTCCCAGTGGAGGAGCCTGATGTGGGGCTCGATCCCAGAACGCTGGGACCACACCCTGAGCTGAAGGCAGATGCTTAACAACTGAGCCACCCAGTTGCCCCTAAATTTCTGTATTTAAAAACACTCTTTCTAGGGGCACCTGGTGGCTCAGTCGGTTAGGCGTCTGCTTTTGGCTCAGGTCACGATGCCAGGGGTTCTAGGATCAAGCCCCAAGTCGGGTTCCCCCCTCAGTGGGGAGCCTGCTTCCCCTCTCCTCCTGCATGTGCTCTCTCTGTCAAATAAATAAATAAAATATTTAAAAAAATAAATAAAAACACTCTTTCTGATTATACAAAAATTTTGCTGTATACCAAGAGTCTTACTTAAACAAAATAATAAAATAAGGTTGAAAACAGAGTTAAAATGATATATGGAGAGAATTATAGTCTAATAAAATGTACATAGGTATAGCAATGTTATTGTCAGATATTAGAGAATTTAGCACAGAAGGCGTTAATATGAAACAAGGTAGATTTCATTTTGCTAAGAATAAAACTTCATGGAAATACCCATCATTCATGAATCTACATGGGGATATCATAGTAAATTTAAATATATGCAGAAAAAAACTGAAAGAACTTCAAGGAGTAATGGGATATGTCATAATCACGGGTTGAAAGCTAAGTACTTTTTAAATGAAATCTATAATTAAAACAGATAAAACATAACAGATTTAATATCAGAATTGATATGTGTGAGCTTTATAGCCAACAGCTAGGAAATGCACTTTAGTTTTAAAAACACATGAAACATTTGAAATCTTGTACAGCAACTTTGACCAAAAGGAAAGTCAATAAATTAGAAAATGCCTGTAATTTTCAAGCTACATTCTCTGATGACAATGTAATATATTTAGGAAAATTAACAACAGAAGAAGAGCCATTGGATTTCTCAATGTTAGAATTTCATGGAGGAAGATAATGGAGTAATATTTTAAAAATTGTGAGGGGGGAAAGCCTTCACACCTCAGTATTTATATTCTTCATTAAAATGTGAAGGTAAAGTAAGTAAAATTCTCAATCTTGCAAGGTCTCAGAAGTTTTACCATATGAATGTCTTTCTGTACATCACTATTACAAGAAGTATATTAGTTATAAGAAAAAATAGAAAAATACTAAAACATAAAGAAAGTAAGAATGATTAAAGAACTTTAAAAATTGTATCTGTGTACCCATATGCATCTGTACAAATATATTTTTTATATCTTTCCTTTTTCATAACAATTAAAATTCAAACAGAGTGTCACAAAGAAGGTAAATTGAGGGGTGCCTGGGTGGCACAGCAGTTAAGTGTCTGCCTTCGGCCCAGGGCGTGATCCTGGGGTCCTGGGATCCAGCCCCACATCAGGCTCCTCCGCTGGGAGCCTGCTTCTTCTTCTCCCACTCCCCCTGCTTGTGTTCCTGCTCTCGCTGGCTGCCTCTCTCTCTGTCAAATAAATAAATAAAATCTTAAAAAAAAAAAAAGAGACAACCAAATAAAAACTCTGAAGAAGGTGAGCTGGTTTGGGACCCCAGGACTGGAGGAACAACACAGCAGCCTTGACTTGCTTCCCTCTACTGAACAAGAGAATGTAAGCCAGACCCTGTGTTTCCTGACTGCTGACCTAGCACAAGAAAACAGCCCAGGTAGCTTCATCCCTTCAAGCATAGAAAAGGAGTCTCTCTAACATCAGATAGGCCCAACCCCACTGGAAGGAGAAACCACTGAGAGAACATTCTTCTTCCCCACCAAGCCTGAGACTTTCCTTTTCCATGGAGAGATAGTACCTTGACAGGCAGAACTGTAATGAGAACCAGCTGCAGAATGCAGCCTCATCTGGGGCCCTCTCTGTTCGGAGGGATCTGATGCTCCCCTCCTCTACCCAGAAACAGCAGGCAGGCAGGCAGAACAGGAAAAAAAAAAGCTCACAGTGTCCTCATGCAGAAAGGCTTATAGGCCTGAGACACTTCATTACTGCCTAGGGACAAGGAAGTGGGCAACCAAAACAATTAAAAGTAACCCAGTCCCAGCAAGCAATCTAGTTCAAGAAGCCTTTTGTCCCTGAGACTCTTTCCCCTGAACAAGAGACACCAGGCCTGTGTGCAAAACCAGAGAAAGGAAATGGGCCACAGAACGCTGGCCAATTCAGAAACTTCATTGTTCCCACTGGTCTGGGAATCTCAAGAGATACTGGGATAGCCTGGACAGCACTGGTAGGGGGAGCCCACTGCTCTTCTCCACCACTAAGAGACAGCTGGCATCCTGCCTTGGGAAAATGCTTCCACCACTCCAACAGCACGAGCAGGGACCAATGGGAGCCCCAGATGGCACCAGATAAACTAAGCAGACTGAAATAACACTGCAAAGTGCTGACAGTTAAGCACTTGGAAACACAGCTCACAAAAATAGGCCAAGATCAAGTTGCTCACCTTAAACGAGGTGCCTGGCTCCTAAAATAAAATATTTAAATAGGACCCAGAGTCTCCTCACATAACAACAACAACAACAAAATGTCCAGGATACAATAAAAAAAAAGTCACCCATCTAACCAAGTGACTTGGCAATTGTAATCTTGTGGATTCATTCCAAAGAAATAAAAACTTAGGGGCAGATGATTTGAGGTGGGAAAGGCTATGGAAGTACGGGTTAGTGGATGGAGTATCAGAGATTTGGTTAAAGTTAAATTTGAATGAACTATTTTATAGCCCAATAGAAATTTATACCAGTAACTGGATAGATGAGTGTAGAATTCAGGGTAGTGGTTCATATTGGACACACACATTTGGAAGTCCTGGCTTATAAATGACATTTTTTCATTTTATTTTATTTTGATTGTTCTTAAAATTCCCTATGTCCAGTGTCTATTTTCAATCTTATGTTTGGCAACCTGAACATTTATTTCTAAAATCAATTATCTAATTATATAGCCTTTATTGGGCTTGTGATGAAGACATCAATTAGGTAGACTAGGATCCAACTCTGAGTGTTTTTTTTAAGAGCAAATAACTTATTATTTTTTTAAATTGGAGTATGGTTGACACATGATATTACATTGTTTCAGATGTGGAACATAATGATTCCACAAGTTTATCATGTAAGTCTGACAAAGAAAGACAAATATCATATGATTTCACTTATATGAGCAACCTAAAAAACAAAACATATGAACAAACAAAAAAGTATAAAGAGACACATAAATGCAGAGAACAAAGTGATGGCTGCCAGAGGGGAGATGGAGGGATGGGTAAAATGGGTGAAGGGGAGAGGGAGATGCAGGCTTCCAGCTAGGGAATGCATAAGTCATGAGGATAAAAGTTACAGAACAGAGAACATGGTCAATGGTATTGTATTAGCATTGTATGGTGACAGATGGTAGTTACACTTATGGTAAGCATAGCATAATGTATAAATGACATTTAATATATGACAATACCATTATTAAAGGATTGACTGTAGTTAGAAAAGTATTCCAGGTATTAAACCCCAGTACACTTCAGTGTTATACAGTTGGAGAGAAAATACAGAAACAACAAGGTAGACTGAGGCAAAGTGACCAGGAGGGAGCGGGAAAAGGAAATCATATGTATGCTGTCTTCCATTTTTGAGATTATGATTTATGCTTGTACTTAAACTATACATCCCGTGAATTATAGTAGTTTATTTCATGTGGAAAGCAACCTTGCATTTCTAGAATAAACACAACTTGGTTGGTCATGAAATGTTCTATTCTTTTACACATTGCTGAATTTTTAGTATTATGAAAACATACATTGACCTTTTTTCATAAATTTTAGTGTCCAATAAAAAATTCTACATAATTCTTTTTGGTATGTATCCAACAGATTATAGTGATCATAAGAACACTGAAAAGCCGAGGTAATTAAAACTTGAGTGTTGGTGAAGGAACAAAAAATAAACTATGGGAGAGAATAGTGAGCTCAGAAATAGATCCATGTACGTATGGCAAGCTGGTATATGATAGAGTTGCACCACACATCTATGAATAAAAACGAATCATTCAGTATATGATATGGGGGAAACCAGCTTACTGGATGAAAAAAATGAACCTGGCTCTTTATATTTTATCTAATAAAATGATTAAAATGCAAATATGAAAGACTCTATGTTGAATAATACAAAGGGAAGGCAGACAGAGACTCTTTTTGTCATTTCTTCAATGGAGTAGGGGAATGATTCATAAACAAAAATCCAACATATAACTTTAAAAAGTGATGAATCTGACAACATTAAAATTGAGATTTTTTTCTTTTAAGGTTCATTGAAGGATGCCAACAAAAAACTAACAAGTGAGATATAGGAAATATATTTACAATTGTTTAAGAGTTATAAAGGAATATGGGGTAGGCTACATAGAAAATTGCTTCTTAGCAACCAGTAAATGATTATAAACCCAATTTTAAAAATTATAAAGACATTATATATTTCTACAGGAGAAATTCAAATGGCTAATAAAATGTTCACATTCACTGGTAATTACAGAAAATCAGATTAAAACAATGAGCTGTGTCTTTTACCTACCAAATAAGCAAAAATTTAAAATGCCAGATAAAAAGTAGCATTCACAAGAATGTGGGAAAATGAGAATCTTTGAGAATTGCTACTGGAGAGTAAACTATTATGGCTTTCTGGAGAGCAATTTGGCAGTGCTTAGCAAAATTAATTATGTGTATATACTGTGACACAGCAATTCTGTGCCTGCAGATATATCCCTGAGAAGTTCATATACAAGTCCACAAGGGGATATGCACAAGGCCATTCATCACTGTGCTTGTGAACACAGCGGCTGGAGGCAGCCAAGGTGGCTAATGGGTAAGTAAGATGCAATGGTTGCTTAACCTTACACACTGTGCAGAAGTTAGAAGCAATCAACGAGGTGTACATATAACAACACTGATGATAGATATTAAAACTTTATTCATAATGAAGTAGGAAACAGTGTGTTCTGTAATATACTATTTATATATAAATTAAAGTACTTATATATAAAAGCAATAACATTTTTAATAGATATTTATAAATCCAAAGAGACATATTAAAATACAGTTTTAAAAAAATTTTGGTGGGGAGACTGTAGGTAGAAGCAAAATGAGAAAGGTGATGGAGAATAATGGACGAATAATAGTGAAATTAAGGGAACAAAGAAAAGGACCTTACAAGGATGTGTGCTGTACCATGGACAAAACAGCTTGACTAACTCAATTCTTTGAGATCGTTCCAAAATAAGTTAATAATAAATATTTACTGAATTATTCATTTATCAGAATAAAACAAGCAAGGAAGACAGGTGGATAATATCTAGGACTCAAGGGGGTGTGAGGAAATTATTACTTTCAAGCAGATATGGCTGGAATGGATATCAATGCAGCCTTTTTTCAAAGCTTTCATTATCTTGAAATATTGAAAATATATATTTTGGAGAATTGTTTTTTACCACGTCAAAGGCTAAGTAATGAACCATTCAACTCCTGTGGCAGCCATCCTTAACATAGGTGTTAGGCAAGTGTATTTACTCCAGCTTGTTTGCAAAGGAGAAAAAATGAAATATAAGCAAATATTCACAAATTCATATGCTGCTAAATAAATTGAGATACATATACACTGCATAGTAATATGTTACAATAAAAAAATAAAGTTAACCCATGAGTGGTGACATATCAATCAACATATCATTAATTGCAAAAGAATCCAATCACCATATAGTCATCCCTCTAGTAAGACACGAATTATGTTAAAACAACCAACATAAGAAAAAACTATTTTTGTATGTACATATGTAAGATGGATAGCAGCAGTATGAATGATTATCAACTTGATATCAGTAGATATGTATAAAAGGTCCCAAGGACTTACCTATAAATTTCTAGTGTGTCTTATTGTAGCTTACATGCATGTATTCATGTATAACTGAAAATAAATCTTTCTTTCTTCAGATAATACCAAATGTCCTAAATCTCGTTCTTCATATTCTTATAAAAAGGTTCTTGAGGGCACCTGGGTGGTGCAGTCAGTTGGGCATCAGACTCTTGGTTATGATGGGGTCGTGGTCTCCGTGTTTCGGGCAAGCCCTGTGATGGGATCCATGCTTAGCTCAATGGAATCTGCTTGAGACTCTCTCTCTCCCTCTGCTCCTTCCCCCCATGCTCTCTCTCTCTCTCTAAAATAAATAAATAAATCTTAAAAAAAATAAAAAGAGGTTCTTCATTTAAATAAGGTTGAAAATTAATCTAAAACAACTTTTTCTCTTAGAAATTCAAAATATACATTAGCACATTAGAGACGGGAGGTACTACACAGCCAAACAATATTTTGAACTTTGTCTACTCAGTGTTTCCCAAAAACTAACATCCTTTCTCCCCTAAAGAACACCTAGCTACTATCTTTCCTGTAGACGACAGTGTATTCTAAAAAACAGTTTGAGAACACTGAAATAGGAATAGAAGGAAAAAGAAAAGAAGAGCTGGAGGGAAGCAAAGCAATTCTTAAACTGTTGGCATGATTCTGCATAAAACTTTTGTCTGAACTTCCTGGCAGCTGAGAGAAAACCAGCTATGTTACGTTAAATACTTCTTTTTTTTTTTTTAAGATTTTATTTATTTATTTGACAGAGATAGACAGCCAGCGAGAGAGGGGACACAGCAGGGGAGTGGGAGAGGAAGAAGCAGGCTCCCAGCGGAGCAGCCCAATGTGGGACTCGATCCCCGAACGCTAGGACCACGCCCTGAACCGGAGGCAGATGCTCAACGACTGCGCTACCCAGGCGCCCTAAATACTTCCTTTTTTTTTTTTTTTTTTTTTTTTTTTGTTAATAAAGATGAGGGAATGAGTTCCATGTAAACACTTATTATGTAGTTTATTTTAACACTAAATTCTGAAAGAAATGTCAACTTTGGTGGATTACGTAGATGTCCTTCAGCCATGTAGTTGAGATCATCTTCAGCATCATGACATTTGGGCAGTTTTGAATATTTAGTTAGATGACAGGTCAGTAAAAATGTTTCATCTACACGGAAGAGAGACTGATGACCAGTTTTAGCTTTCAGGAGTCAACTTATAAATGAATTAAAACTTAAAATGACTAGAGGAATGAACAAACATTATGCTTCTACTTTATACACCGTAATGCGTGAGGAGGGTGTTTTCAATTCACCATCCATTTATCCATTTTTTCACTAAGCAATCTGTATCAGACCCTGTGTGAAGAACACCTGGATCTGATGTCTGATGTTAAGGTACTCTTAGTCTATGTATCTCTCTGAAGGTAAGCACTAGTTGTGAGAAATAAGCCAGAAACATCTGGAAGCCCCAAAAGACTAACACGGTCACTCTCTCAAAAGTAGTAAATGTTGAAAGCATTTTTTTTAAGCTGCTATTAAGTACATTGCATGATAAAAGATCAAATTCTTTTATCTTTGAAGACCTAAAAGAGAGGAAAGAAATCATGTTTAAGGCCAAGGTGATTACCTCTGTTGCTAAAATATTTCTTCCTGGTGTCTTTACCCTTTACTATGTAGAATTTGGTAAAGCCATTTGGTTTATTGATCATACTAGCATCAACACTCATAGTTTGTGTGTGTGTGTGTGTGTACANTCCCCCCTTTTTTTTTTTTTTTTTTTTTTTTAGAGAGAGAAAGCACATGCTGGGGCATGTGTGAAGGGGGGTGGGGCAGAGGGAGAGGGAGAGAGAGAATCCCAAACAGTTTCCTTGCCCAGCACAGAGGTGAAGGCAGGGCTCGATCTCACAGCCTGAGCCAAAATCAAGAATCGGGCTCCCAACTGACTGAGCCAACCAGCTACCCCTTAACACTCATACTATTAAACATTAACATTGCTACATTCTTTCTATGGGCTGGACACTGGATTCATACCTTTATGTTCACCTTCACCTCACCCTGAGCAAGGGGCTGTTTTTATCTTCTCTTCAGAGTGAAGTAATACATATAGAGATTAGGTGGTCATGAAACAATGAATGTATGTTAGCAAACTGATCTGAGAGCTCACACACCTACCCCAACATTTGCAATTATATCAATCATTTCGAATAATAATAATAACACAATACCACAATGATGTCATTACCAGAAATAGCATCCACGAAGTCAACATTGGACTAAACAACGTGAGCTCATTTCTATTTGCAACCAGTGAGGTTATATATCTGAGGGACACTGAGTGTTGGGGGAAAGCATAGGAATGGAAGAGGTCTCTGCTACTGGTACAGTCTTGACATTACCCCAATAATGTTTGGCCCTTTTGGGTCCTGTAGCTCAACTCTTTTCTGGCATTGAGGAAATGAAGGCTTGCTCTTGCTCTTTCTACCTGGAGCCTGCGTTACTCTTTCTCCTCATTGTTCCAAAAACAGTAATATATCCTGTAGAGTCATGCCCAATTTAAGCTCTAATTTTAGATCTTGGAGGTCCTAGTGTCTCAAATGTGGTATTCACTATGTTTTCTGTAACTGGTAATTTTCCCATAGACTCCTGGGGATTGACTCTATCCTGTCATCTGGCACTGCCCTAGGAAATGATAAACTATTTTTCCCCTTAACCACTAAGGCAACAGGAAAATATTTGTTGGCTCCTTCCTTTGAAAGTAACTAAAGAAATGCAAATGAGAATTAAAAACAACACCACCACCAACTAAACCACCTTAGGCTACAAGAATGCAAAGTTTTATTTATATTGCGTTTTTTTTTTTTTTTCTGGTGAACAGTTGTTAACCACAAAAACTACATATATCTTAAGTGTTTTATTTTCAAATATCCATCTGGTTCCGTTGTTTTATGTAGTTATCCCCCCCTTGTGGCATTCACTCTATAACAATGCATGGATAATTGCATCCATGAAGACTCCTGCAGTGCTGTAATAACTATACAAACTAAAAGATGGTTTTTCAATGGAGTAAAGCAATCCTAAGGATCACATAAGAGCTCCATAATCAATATTGTACAATTTTTGAATGGGGCACAGAAGTGAGAGAAAAACCCTTGTCAAAAACAAGACACATGAAAGGCCCTTTTGTTCTCCCTCTTGGTGGAAAGACTTTCTACAATTAGATAAAGGTAAAAATATTGTCCAAATTCTGTAGGCTACATTATGATCACTTGATATTTTATGTGCAGAACAATGTTTGGCAAATAGAAAGCCTTATCAACGTCATTACATCGAATTGCATCTTTACCCTGTAAGAATATAATTCTATGACTAGAAGCAAACAAAATAAAATATTTGCTTTATTTTGGCTTATTATTTATTATTCTCTTAAATATTTCTTAGGTTTCCTACCATAAGCATTTTATTTTTCTTTTATAAGTAGAAGTAATTTTTAAATCAAAATGAGTAAAATCAAGCTTCTTCCCATCATTTTCTGCTTCTGAGCTCTAATTCCTCTCTCAAGATTCAGTCCTAGTGTTGCTATCTCTGTGAAGTATTTATTCCCTGCCTCCTCCCCCTCCTTTTTTGACTAAATTGGGTGTTTCTTTTTCTGTAGTCTCATAGATTCTTATCAAATTAGTACAATAAATAAACAACACACTTTCTTCTACCCGTTGGTTTATATACCTGCCCCTCTGTCCTGCAAACCCCATTAATTCATGGAATATGTTTTATTTGTGATTATTTTCTCTACCCTTCCTTGTAGGGTACTTTGCATGTAGTAAGTGTTGAAACAAGGCTTTTATCAGAATAAAGCAAATTATCTGCCGAATAATGATACAGCATCAATGACACTGTCGATATTCAAGTCCATGTCCCCCAAATATTGAAATAATTTGGATTACTTCTTATTATGTTAAAAATCATCAGTGGCATGGCAAATAATTATGATTATACTTTATATGATCATGAAACTTCCATACAGAAATTTTCCTGTATTGTCAGTCAGTCCTTCATGTTGAGACACCAAACTTTGAAAGAAAGTTTAGGTTTCTTAAAATGAAAGAAGCTTTCCTAAACATTTTGCAAAACCTAAATTTTAGATGTCATTTCTTTGAATATTTCCTATAATCAGCTTTTCTCCAATCCTACCCAATGCAAGTCAACCTTTAATAATAGATTTCTCTGATAAAGCAACACCGTGACTATACTCCTCCCTCACTTTATAGATAATTTGAAAGTATTTTATCTCTATTGGACCACTAAATGACTGTTTTAGCAAGGTCGTATAAAATCAGTATCTGTTAGTTCAAAATAGTGTGCAATTGGATGCAACAACACTTTCTCAAGGGACCAAACAGAACTTTCTTATGAAAACTTTTATTCAAGTTATTACGTGGGTAGTATATCATTATGCATGGAAATAAAATCTCAAGAGAGTCTTGGATTGCTAAACTTCTCAGTCAACTCTATGTAGGTGCTGCAAAGTGGTTGTAAGTTTATGTGTGTGTGGTGACAATAAATATTGTTTGGCTACTCATGAGCAGAAACAGGAAAAAATAAAATGTTCTGCATCTTAGTAAAGTTTTGCAATGACATTGACCCATGTCACGACCACCTTCCTTTTTACTTTAGACTTGAATGTGATATTCAGAGTTCACAATGTGAAAATCTAAATTAGTGAGAAACTCTTATTATCAAAGCACATTCAAATGTGTATATTATAAGGCTATGATAATGAAAACCTGATGTTATTGGCATACATAAAGATAAATATAAATAGACCAATGTAACAGAATAGTTCAGAAATGGATCGTACTCTAAATCTGAGGTTACCATGTGATAGTGGTGGTAAGATAAATCTGTGGACAAAAGATTCATTTTTAGGCAGCTTTGCAGAAA
This sequence comes from Ailuropoda melanoleuca, assembly GCF_002007445.2. NCBI lineage: Eukaryota > Metazoa > Chordata > Mammalia > Carnivora > Ursidae > Ailuropoda > Ailuropoda melanoleuca. The sequence continues at coordinate 38,923,958 of NC_048218.1, forward strand.
AATGCACTTCTATCTCTAACACATGCTATATACTAGAATAAGTAAGTTAAATGATGAAATGTCAAAGATGAAATTATAAGACAAATAGATAAAATTGTAGAATATCTTTTTGAACTTGGACTAGTGAAAGTTTCTTAATTACACTCCAAAACCATAAGGAAAAAATGAAGGTATTTGACTAGATAACATGTAAGATTTCTCTATACTAAAGGGTGTTAACAAATAGGTAACAGAATGGAAAATGTATGCCATTCTATAATCTACAAAGGATTAATATCTAGTAGTTAGAATACATTTCTATGGACCAGTAAGAAATGGACAAGAAAGCTCAATTCATTCATTTAATAAACCAATATGCTTTACTTTGTTCCATAATCTTTGAAAGTGCTAAAAATATTGTCTTTGTTCCAGAATCTTTGAAAGTGCTTAAAATATTAATTCATCTAATCATAACAAATTTATGAGGTAGAAAATATTATTTGGTCTCTTTTAAATTAAGGGAAATTAATACACAAATAATTTAAATAACTTGCCCCAAGTCCCACTGTTTGTTAACTGGTAGATCTGGGATTTGAACTGAGACAATCGTTCTACAATTGGTGCATGACTCATCAATAGGAAAACCAAGAAGAAAATGAGCAGAGGATATAAATAAGAACTTAGCAAAGAGGGCACCTTAATAACTGAGGAGAAACAGACCTATTTACCAACTAGAATCACCATGGCTCTTCCACATAACCTAGCCATGAGTTAGATCCCCAGAAAGGACTGCAAGTTCTCCCAGTGATAAAGCCTCTGGTACCCAAGCTCCACAAGTTTCCTGACTTCTGAGGTCAGGATGCTCCTCTCATTGACAAAGCTGTCCCTCTAACTGGAAAGCAAGGTTTGCTACTGGAGATCCTGCTCCAATTTGCCTTCTACAAGATGCATACCTTAAAATAAGCCAGTCAAACATTATATGCTTCTGGACCAACTTGTAGTTGGAAGATGCACTTGACCTCATAAAGGGGACAAAAATTGGAACTGATTACCATAGACACATTTGTAAAATATGGAGCTGTTCCATTTAAATATCTACATGGACCAGACAGAACACATATCAGCAAGCACGTGATTGACAATATTTGCCAGGCACTGAAATTTCCCCACAAAATATAATTTATCAGTGGGATCCTATTTAGGTAGTCTTTGAGAGGGTCATCTTTTGTTCAATGGTATTTGCTGCCCATGAGTGATTGAATTAAGTAATTGAACTCTGCCAGCTATGAGGATTTTCTACCTGTGTCAACTCCTAGGCCTCTATTTGTCAGACGTGGGAATGAAGGAGGAAAGTGCATCTGATAAAAATGTATCTTTGTATTTCTATACAACATTATAAGGAGTTTCATATATTTTTACATAGTTAACATAAGTAGAACATACTTTTGCATCTTGCTCTTTTAACTTAGCACATTTGGAGATCATTCCATTTCAGTCTATGAAGAGATTCCCTTTTTTTTTTCCTCTTTTCTTTTCCTTTTAATGCTATAAAATACCACATTTCTGCCTGAGTTCCAGGAACTTTAATGATTTTGTATCTCAACACTCATTCTTTCTTCCTCTATTCAAATGCACCTTGACCCTTGGTGAATAGATGGGGATTTGCATTGCGTGGATTGAGGATGATTAGATGAACATGCTATAAGTGATTTTTGGATCCTCTTGCTCCCAGGATAGTACCATGTCATCCCCCGGGATATCTGTGATTCCACCTCTCTGGAGGTGACAGACACTGCGATAGTTTTCATGCTTTCCTTACACATCCTCTTCCCACTGCAGTCCTCATTTTTCTTCATAGCTCATCATTGTAGGCGGAATGATGATTATCAGTTTTCTGTAGAGTTTATGGCTGCAGAGGAAGGATGAGCATTCTAGGTGTTTCCCAAACAATGATTAATTTATGAACACATCTGACCTTGGGATGTTGGGGAAGGGTGGTCTGAGGGTGGATAAATGATCTTTCCCCTTTCCCATTACAAATCTGACCACCCTCAAGAGTCACCTATGACTGTCCATGTCTGTGGCTCATAGTGATGTTGCAAGTGGTCCCTAAATCCTGGCCAAAATGTGGGGGACCATGTCAGATCCCATTCCCTTTCCTCCATAATTCCCAGTGATTCCCAGACAATCACACCTTCCTGAGGGCTGTCACAGCCTGTTTTCGCCTTGGTCTTTCACATTGATGGTTCATCAACCACACAAATTAGATCAGCCTTTCCTCATTAGAAGAATGATATACTTCTCCTAATATCCTGGCTCTTGAAAAACTGCAACTACTCCACATAGTAGAGCTTACTGCAAAAGTCGTGGTTGCAATTTTCTGTACCTCCTTAATGCAGCTAAACCTTACCATCGTCTTAAACAGCAGAAAAGCAATATGCACACAGCAGGCGATAATCAATATTAGTTGAATACATGATTTCATCTCAAGACAAGCAAACTATTAGTACAACACTTTGTGTCCCCTAGGACTTGTTTTCTCTGAAGTAGGCAGGCTCTCTCTTGCCTTTCACTTAGATATAATATTATTTTCTCTCTGGAGGGAGCCATGTGATCCTTCATGATGACTCAAGAACAAAGGGTGGGGAAGAACATTTGACAATATCCACACAGGTGTTTTGCACTATCAGCAGACTTCCTAGACTAAGAAAGAGTATCTGGGCTTTCATTTAAGGAAAATTTAAGAAATAACACTAAGCCATTCTTAATTTGATCCTCAAGTTTTTCTTTGTTTTCTAAGCTTGGGTTTCATAGCCAAGTGGTTTAGATAATCTCCCCAAGTCCTTTTAATGAGAATTTTAATAATTTTGTTGTCTCCATAATTATAGAATATCATCTCCATGATTTTCAAGAGAAACTAAAAGCTTCACTGGAGGTTCAATTAATTTCCCAATGAGAAAATTTTTGTTTAATCAGTTCTCCTCCTAGGGACCAGTAGGTGACTGACAAGATGCAGAGCCATTAGTTGGCTAGATGGGTAGATGGATAGGAAGGATGACCTAGGCAGGATCCCATTCAGGTAACCTAGTAATCAACTAGCTCTGTACAAGGGTCCCCAAGGTCTCCATCTATTACCGGTACTGGGAATCAAATTCCTGTAGATAACGTAGAAAGTCAAGCTATTCCTTTCATCAGTAAGGACACCTCCATGAATAGGAAGGTCAAGGTCTTCTGATTCTCAGCATTATGTAATTAATCAAGTGCTTTCTGTCTTTTCCCAATTTCCCAGTAAACATGTGAAGAAGAAGGTTAATGGAATACATTTCTTGGAGTACAAACTACAATGTGCCAGCTACATTATGCCCAGCTGTGCTAGGCCAGTGAGGCAGTGAGAACTCAGGAGACTGCATATAATCAACTTCTACATAAGAACTTCTCCAATAAACCTGTTTCATACTTGTATGTACATTATACCTGTTATGAGACTAATCTGTTGATACACACAGGGAAAGATGCTAAAGTTTCCCAGTAATCAGAAAAAAAATCAATGAGAAAATTAAAAGCAAACCATAGAAAATTGAAGCAACAATAAGAACATTGAAACATAGCAAGATCTGGCCAGGATACTGGACAAGGTAAACACTTAGGTCCTCGATGGAGAATATGAAATTGTTACTCAATTTTTCAATATACTTTAAATGTTAGTTGGCATTTAGCTCACAATACAGACATTCCCATTCTTGCGATGTAACCCAAAGGAACCCTCATACTGGTCAAAAAAACCATGAGTGAGGGTGGTTTTCATAGCATTTTCATGGGGGGGAAAGGAAATTAAATTTGGGCCCATTTCTACGGGAAGGGGTGAACACTGTGTGGTGTAAGTGTGACATTGAATGGATAAAACGAATAAATTATGCCTATATGTAGAACATTATAGATTTAAAGATATAAAAAATACAATGAATTAAAAAAAGAAGAAACGAAATCAAAATTATAGTACAATGTTGTTTAATTAAAGATACTATTTGAATAGGACTTTACAACAGAGGGTGTGCCATTTTCACGTGTGAAAAGATACACAATTTCAATAATAATCAGGAAAAAGCACATTAGAACCATACAGGTGCAATAACACATGCCACAAAATGACTACAATGAGAAACCACAGAAAATACCCATTTTTACCAACACCACGGAACAACTGCAATTCTCCTAAACTGCCGAGAGTGTGAACTGGTGTAACACCTGTAGAGAATGTTTGACGGTATCGAATATGTTGAAATACACGTACTCCATGACCAGTAATTCCTGTTCCTGATATACACCCAATATAAACACATGCGTGGGTTCACCAAAAGGCATGTACAAGAATGTTCCCAGCAACATTCATCAGAAGAGCCAAAACCTTGAAGCTACCCCGATGTTCATCAAAAAGAGAATGATAATGTGAGACACTGTCAGTGGCCTGACGATACACCTTGGGCCTCTCAGTTGTAGTGTGCACCAGACTGACTTCCAGCCGCTAGCATCTGTAACTCATTGCCCGAGGCCTTTCTCTAGTGGCTGGATTTCATTGTACTGCAGGCTTATCAGGAAATACGTGCTGGAGAATTCACGCCTCAGGGAGCAGCCTGGAACCCGTGACTGTTGAGAGCGCATGTATGAATACCTCGGCCTGTTGTTCTTCTGCTGAGCTAACTTTGAGGAGTGAGTTCTGCATCAGCTTCCGGAGGTTCCCGGGGGGATTAAGCTCGGGTTAACTGTAGGGATAACTTGCCTGACGATAACTCTTTCTCTGCTTCACTTCCTCATTTTCCACTTAATATTTCCTGCTATCGCCCCAATCTTTATAACTATTATTGCTTCTAAATGATACTAAATGCTACTTCTGCAAGAGCAGTGGTAATGATAGGGACTGTGGAGATGATTGGTTGTTCTCAAGTGTCTTTGATTCATGGGAGGAAGGACCTATTAGGTCCAAATCAGCCAGCTATCAACTCAGGCGTTGATGGCAGTATATAACGAACCCTCCTCTCCTGTAGCCGGAGAGCAGGCTGTACTAAAAATGAGGCCCAGGATCAAATTTTGAGAGTAACAGAGTTTCAAAGTCAGCTGAATTTACAATCTTAGCAAGTCTTCCATGCTACATTCAGGAACGTAATGTTGCAGAAAGAGAGTATGGCACTGAGACCCAGGTTGAGAACATCTAGTTTGATGTGCTTGGGAAACAGAACCCTCAAATTTCTTTGGACTCTCTGAACAGCAAAAGTGAATAACCACTTCTCTTGCCTGTGCACTGTGTAAAGAAAGCATGTGAGGTGATGCTTCTTACCTTTCTCAAAATCTGCCTCCACCTTTTGCTTTATGGCCAATGAAGGGGGTAAAATGTCAGCATGACCCACGTGGTTGTCTCCAACTCCCCTATTACCACAAACTCTGGCCAAAAACATCATGATCGCTCAGCAGGGTTATTGCAAAAGCTTCCAAACTGGCTTCTCGCTATCACCCTTCCCTCCGTACCGTTTCTGCCAGACATACCAGCACAAGCTAGCAGCTCATGGCTCTGCTTTCTCTCAAAATACTTCAGTGGTGTCCTACTTCACTCGAGATAAAACTCAAAATGCTTGCAATGGGCCCTAGAGAGTGTCATTCCTTTGACAACTCTGCCTCGCACCCAGAATTCTCTGATTTCAGTCTTGTTTCTGTTCCCTTCCCCCAGTCCACTCCATCCACAGTGACTTTCTTGCTCTGCCTCAAACAAGCCAAGAGCCCACCCCAGGCCTCTTACACCTGCTGTACCCTCTGCACAAAATGCTGTTCCTTAGGATATTCACTTGGTTTATCTTTCTTATCTCTTTCTTTGAAATGTCTCCTTTTCATTGTGATCTGTTCTTACCGCCTTATTAAAATTAATACTCCTTCTCCTCTGGGACATCCTATGCAACTTTGCCTGCTTTATATTTTTCTCCATAGCCCATATCATCTTCTAACATATAATTTCCTTTACATATTTAATCTGTGCGTTACCATGTGTGGGGGAGGGGCAAAGGGAGAGGGAGAGAGAAACTCAAGCAGACTCCCCACTGAGTGCAGGGCCCCCCCCCCCCCCCCGCTCAATCTCACAAACCATGAGATCATGGTTTGAGCCAAAACCAAGAGGCAGTGGCTTAACCCACTGGGCCACCCAGGCGCCCCTCAGTGGTCTTTCTGTATCTCAACATAGCCTTCATCTACCACACTCTTTTTTAGTCATTTGATATTTTCATTGAGAAACACATTAATCTATCAATAAGCAGTATGTAAATCAACCTGATTGCAAGAATAGGCATTGGTTAAGAGCACAGATTCTGGTTTTGGACTTCATGGGCTCACATCCTCGCTCCAGCAAGTACTGGTTAAGTTGCTTGGACATTGTCATTCATCTCTCTGTGGCTCAGTTTTCACATCCATGGAAAGGGAATACCAATAATACCACCCTCAATGGTTTTTTATAAGAATGAAGCAAACAAATAACACTTAGAATAATGATTTTATAAGCACGTGTTATGCTCATTTATACCACATAGCTTTTTAAAGTTTTATAGTATTTTCACAATGTTTACATTTAATATTTACAGTAATTCCATGAGGTAGATAAGGAGAATATTTTATCCCTGTGTTATTCATTGATCTGACAGTTATTTATCATTTAATGTTTGCTATATCCTGGTGTAGGCTTTAGGCTTACGCAGGTAAATAAAACATACTTCCTGTCTTTAAGAACACCCATCTAAGAAAGAAAATAAATAAATAAGAAAGAAAATAAATAAAGAATAAATAAAGAAAATAAATGCATCGATAAAGGTAGCATGAGGATGCTGATAAAAACTGAAACTTACAGAGGTTAAAAAAAAAATTTCAAGATTGCCCAAATAATAAGCCTTCTCATTTTATATCCAGTGTTCTCCCTTCAAACACCAGGAGGAATGGTGGATAAATCATTCTTGTAAGGTGGAAAGTGTGGCTTCTAAAACTTTTTCTTGCTTCCAGGAGAATTCCCAACTTCTTGTATTGCAGTGAAGGATACATCTTATTCCTCCTTCCCTCACCTGGCCTCCAGGCTGGTGAACAAAATCCCGTTATCCTGAAAGCATACATAATAATTCTCATCAAAGCACCAAAGTGGTATAAGGGGACCCTGTGGTCATGAACTCTTATCTGACTGGTTCACAGATTAGGGTAGTCAATGTTTCATTGAACTGGGGATCGGGAAACCTGCATATGACCTTGGGCCAATGATTTCACCTTCCTGCACTTTGGTAAATGGTAGCAGTCAATATCACCTTTATGGATTCCAGAATGACTTAGATGGGAGCCATATAATGTAAAAGAAAACCAAAACAAGGCACTGCATGACCTAGAGAGCAAGTTCATTTCCATGTTGATTCTCCACCATCTTTTCCATCATGTCCAATTATGTTTGCTTTTTAAGCTAAAGGAAGTAACTAGCACACTGCTTAGTACAGAGCACAAATTCAAAAATATTTGCGCAACGAATGCACTGTCATCCAGACAAAAAGGCATATTAGTAGCTCAGTGTTTAGAAAGACACGTCTATACATCTTTAGCTCTATTTAATCAGACACAGTCTCATCTTTGAGCCTCAATTCGTAACACCTGCAAGTCCTTTAGTGCGTTCCATTTCTTTGCAAGGCGGCTTTCCCTGCAGAAAGACTGTGTTCTGCCACAGCTGCACCAATTAGTCTCCCTGCCTGAGAAGAGTGACAATAGTGATATTTTTCTGGATGAATGATAGACCTACTGGAGAGTCCACAAATCAAAATGTCAATTTTCTTTTCTCGTTTGGTTTCTTTTGTGTTCTGTGTTTGTATGTAATTTCTTCTACAAAAATGCCTTTGGATAGAGATAAAATATCTTTTATTTTCAAGTTTAACTAAATAATAAAGCAGATCTGGGTCAGATTTTGACACATTTTGGAATTACAGTTGTTGCCTACAAAGTGTGGGTTGCATGAGTTCCTTGAAAAGAATGATTTAAAAGCGCCAGTGGTTCCTAGAAAAAAGGCAGGCTTGTAAAAGGGTGCAGCTAATGCATGCTGTAATAATTATATAAAACAGAAAATATGGACTTCCAACTCCAGCACAAAGGCCTAGTAGATGCCCAGTTCAAAATCGGTTTTGTTCTAATTATATCATCTCTTTACAGTTTTGTCATAGCTTAAAAACTTTATAGTATTTGAAATTTCTGTACAAATTAAAAAAAATACATGCTACACTCATGGAATATGTTGAAAATCATTATTAAGGTCAGGATAATTACATTCATGTCTCTATTTTCTATTAAAAATATCTCCAGTAACTTATTAAGTTTTCAGAAATAGTTTTTTTGCTTATATTTTCATTCATTTGCTTCATTCAAGCAGAGTTTTAGATTAGTGTACAAATTTTAAGATGAGATAATGTTGAAAACCACCTTTTCCCACAGAAATCTAAGGAAATACATGACAAACAATGAGAGCATGGCTAAGAAGGGAAATCAAAACATGAATTGACAACTATAAATCATGAAATCCAGACATGTTTCAAATCAAATGACTGAACTATGCTTGAGGGTAGAGTGGCTCGATTTTAGAACATGATAATACTTTGGCTTTTAAGGATCATCCAACATATCGCTTTTCCATGTGGAAAGTACAATAAAAACAATAAAGACAATTGTACAATAAAAACAACTGCTAACAAATACTGAGCCTTCCCTTTCTCATAGGTACTGTATCCTAAACAATTTGTTTCAGTTAATTCTTTCAGTAACTCTAGTTTTAAGATTTCAAACAATGAAATTAAGGCATAGAAAGGTTAAGAAATTTATCCAAGATCACAGGATTCTCAGGTAGTAACAATGGGCTCCAAGCTAAGGCAATCTGGTCTTTGAACCTATGCTTTTTCCCAGTATATTACATTGTACTTACATAATCTAAATATCAAAATATTTTTTCTCAGTAAATACTACCTAATTAAATCCATAGGTTTAGTTATTCTTTCTATATAAAATATATGGAATTTATATAATGTGGAAAGAAAAAAAAGAACAGAATGCTTTCCTCTATAAGCCTACCATGTAAAGGAGAGATAATACATATGTCTAATTAATTCTAAATAAGCAAGAAGGAAACATGTTATATATAGGAGATAATATGCTCTCGGAATCCAGAAGAGGGAAATCTATCACAAGCAAGTGGAGGAAATCAGCAAATTCTTTTAGAAAAGGAGTTATCTGAACTGGGTCTTAAGTGACAGGAGATATTTGGTTATATGAAGGTAAAGAAAGTTACAGGGGATGGCACATGCCAAAGCAAGTTAGTAGCACTATAGAAAGAGGGTTCTGTAGGTCAATTTAACTGGAGTGAGAATGGAGGGAGGCCAGTTTGTGGTTGTAATGAAGACACAATTGTGGAGCCTGAAAGTCACAGCTGCTCTAGAAACGTTGTGAATAAGTTGTGAAAAAGCTGTGTGAAGTGTAAAACATCATGCAAATTTATGTTACTAGTATTGGGCCTTTTAAGTGTAGAGAAGAGATGGAATGTGGTGGTGCAGATAATTTTCATCTATCAGGTCGAACAGTTAATAGTGAAAAACAGGTCATAATGTGAATGCATCTTGGAAAAGATCAATATGATAATGTTCATGAAATATGAGAGCCTTCAGAATCTCTGAGTCCTGGACAGAAAGCCTTTGATTGTTTTTTAATTTTTCTTTTGAAGAGGGGGAAATTAATATGAAAGAACTGCAATCTAAATATTTCAGATAATTAATTTTTTCTTCTATGAAAAAAACAGCAATTATTTTAATGTGGTATTTGTGATAAACAGTATTCTTTATTCATTCTCACAGCATGAGTAAACTTTTAAGAAGTATGATAAGCAACAAAGAATAACCGTATAATAAGCAATCACTTTTATTTTGCATATGGGATGAATAAAAGTAGCATTAATAAAGCACTGCAGGGAATATATATCAGTGGGTTTCAGCAATGTATTATTGATTTTATGTTTTAAATAATAAGCAGTGTGAAATGCATTCCTCTGAGTGCAAGAAGGAAAGATATTAACAAGTTTACATAATCTGCTATTGGTAATCCTGTTTCAAACTGTTGGAGATTGACTATATAAAAATGGAGCATTTTCTAAAAATTCACTATATAATTCAGCAGTTTTCACTGAGCCAAATACAATTTCCAGGGAGAGAAAATCTGTGCATGTGACATCGTGCTGAAGGAGGGTATTTCATTCAGGTATTCCATGCAGGACCATTTAATCAGCTTGGTGCTCTATATGGGGACCAGAATATCCTAACTGCAGTTAACTTTATGGACCAAACTCTAGATGAATAGTCCCTGTGAAATCTAAAGGCTTATTTTACTTGTAACTTATATATAAATATTTGAAACAAAAGAAAAGAATGTATCCAGCCTATGGATTTAATTAGGTAGTATTTACTGAGAAAAAATATTTTGATATTTAGATTATGTAAGTACAATGTAATATACTGGGAAAAAGCATAGGTAAAGACCAGATTGCCTTAGCTTGGAGCCCATTGTTACTACCTGAGAATCCTGTGATCTTGGATAAATTTCTTAACCTTTCTATGCCTTAATTTCATTGTTTGAAACCTTAAAACTAGAGTTACTGAAAGAATTAACTGAAACAAATTGTTTAGGATACAGTACCTATGAGAAAGGGAAGGCTTAGTATTAGTTAGCAGTTGTTTTTAATGTACAATAGTTATTATTATTCTTATTACATTTATGCCTTTTTTCCTGGAACATTGGTGAAAATCTAGCATCAAGTGTAATTAAGGAATGTTCTTTCTCTCTGAATCCTTTTCCTTCTTTGCCACAGTCTGAACTATTCTTGAAGCTCTGGGACCTCTGGCATTGATCCATATATTTTTCTCAGAGAAATACACACACACACACACACACACACACATACATACACACACACATACATATGTATATATGTGTACATATGTACATACATATATATCTCCAAGTCCTTCAGTTTGCTTTAGTATGAAAACAGTTTGTATGTCATAAGATTTATAAGTGAATGGAATTTAAGTAGCTAAAACCATCATTGCCACAGTGATTTTTTTATATTCTATGTTTAAAACACTAAAGGGTAATATGCAATTCTCCATACAATAGAAGAAACTTAAGAGTGTAAAGTATAAGAATCCTTATTTTACCAGCCACGTTATTAGAAAGAATAAGCAAACCTTATCTTTGGTACATTAAAGGAAAGGTCACTGAGCAGCTTTTCATTTTCTTCATTGCATTTTCCTTTTGGTACAAGTGTCAGTTCCAGGCAAGAGCCTATCATTTGTTCTTCCTTTTTTCCCTCTCTTTCAAGATACTTAGGAATCTAAAAATATCATTTTTTTTCCACTTGGTTATTTCTCAAAAAAGCCACCCTTCTACCCTTTTACCCTCTACCTTTCTTTATATCCTGTGGACATATTTTTGCTATGTGACTTTTTAGTTGTAGTTGTTCATTTGGAAAAGGGTTAATATCAATTCTTGACCCTGTGAAATAGGGGTGAGATAAAAAGCTATGTGCTTTGATATGAGACACAGTAAAGTCAACTGAGGGAAGCCAAGGAAATCCAATTTGGGCTACTTGCAAACTTCTCCGCTTGCAAACAACTAATCACATTATAAATTATGTATATGCTTAGATTTCCACGGTGATTTGTTTATATGAAGAATTGTTATAAGCTGAGTAGAATCTTTTTCAATCTGCAGTGACATTTCATAACATACAGATGAAACACACTTGTACAGAAAATCATATAGTTTATAAAAAAATAAAAATCAAAATACTTTTTTAAATGACCAAGTCCTTATGAGGAAGATGAAATTTTTAGTGTCTACTTATTTCTTGATGTTTATTAATTACAACGTGGAACTGAAAAAGTGAGATAAAATTATTAGAAACACATTTTCCAGCATTTCTGAGTTTAAGTTAAAATGATATTACCAAAATGGTATAGTCACAGAAAAACCATGAAAGACTTAACTATAGGAAACAAACTGAGAGTTGCTGGAGGGGAGGTGGGGGGATGGGGTAACCTGGTGATGAGGATTAAGTAGGGCACATGATGGGATGAGCCACTGGGTGTTATACGAAACTAGTAAATTATTGAACACTATATCTGAAATTAATGATGTACTATATGTTGGCTAATTGAATTTAAATAAAAAATTTAAAAAATGGTATAACCACAGTCTTAGAATTATACTTTAAGCATTTTTTTCTAGTATATTCTACTTATTCAGTCTTTTTTTTTTAAAGAACCCTACCAGTATTTGAAAAGGACTTTTTTTTTTATTATTTATTTATTTATTTATTTATTTATTTATTTATTTGACAGGGATAGAGACAGCCAGCGAGAGAGGGAACACAAGCAGGCGGAGTGGGAGAGGAAGAAGCAGGCTCACAGCAGAGGAGCCTGATGTGGGGCTCGATCCCATAACGCTGGGATCACGCCCTGAGCCGAAGGCAGACGCTTAAAGACTGCGCCACCCAGGCGCCCCTACTTATTCAGTCTTTTTAAAAGAAACATTTTTACTTGGGGCACCTCGGTGGCTCAGTTGGTTAAGCATCTGCCTTTGGCTCAGGTCATGATCCCGGGGTCCTGGGAGCCCCTGGCATCAGGTTCCCCGCTCAGTGGGGAGTCTGTTTCTCCCTCTTCCTTTGTCCCTCCCCCCACATGTGCACACACACTCTCTCTCAAATAAATAAATAAAATCTTTAAAAAAAGCACTTTTACTTACATATTTATTTATTTATTTCTACTTTTGATAAGAACACTTAACATGAGATCTACCCTCTTAATAAATTTTTAAGTGCATGATACAGTACTGTTAATTATAGGCACAATGTTGGAGAGCAAATCTCTAGAACTTACTCATCTTGCATAACTGAAATTTCATAACATGTCAAACACGAACTCCTCAGTTCCCCCTTCCCCCAGCCCCAGGCAACCACCATTCCACTGTTTTGGTGACCTTGATTACTTTAGATACCTCATAAGCAGAATCATGCACCATTTGTCCTTCTATGACTGGCTTATTTCACTTAGCATTCAATCTTTTAGGTTCATCTATATTGTTCCATATCATAGGGTTTTCTTCTGTGTTATGACTGAATAACATTCCTTTGTATGTATATATCACATTTTGAGGTCCTTTCATACACTGATGGACATTTAGGTTGTTTCTTTAGGTTGGCTATTGTGAATGATACTGCAATAAGCATCGGAGTGCAGAAACCTCTCTGAGATCTTGATTTCCATTTTTTTTTTTTAGATATAGATCCAGATGTGGAATTGCTGGATCATGTGGTAATTCTATTTTTAATCCTTAAAATAGTACAATACTGGCATAAAACCAGACTGAGGTATATGAAAAGGTGCTCAAAATTACTAATCATCAGGAAAATGTATATCAAAACCACAAACGATACCACCTCAGACCTGTTAGGAATCCTATTATTTAAAAAAGAAGGTAAAACAAATAACAAATTTGGGGAGAATGTGAAGAAAAGGGAACGTAAAATGGTATAGCTGCTATGGAAAACAGTATGGAGGCTCATCAAAAATACTAAAAATAGATATGTGCTTCTTTATTCTTGATGGCACCAAATATTAATTTCTCAATTCCCAGTGTTGCTCTGACAAATTATTTAGGCTTATAAACTTAATTCTGTTATTAATAACATTTATAGACATGAAAGCAAATACAAATAAACACCCATTTCTAAAATGCAGTAAGCTTGAAGCAAAAATTACTAGAAATCTATAAATAATTTAAAATCAGCATTTTGGAAGGATATTTTAGTGGAAATTATCATAGCACTTTCAGTTAGGGACGTTTCTTGTTGTCGTTGTTGTTTTTAATAGAAAGAATTAAGAAGGTGTTTGGTAGAAGGAAATAAAGTATCATTATTTTAGAAAACATAACAAGACTGTTGATACTGCTAGAACATAGTATCAAAACTTAAGCCTTGAGTGGTGAAACCAGAGGAAATGAATTTTAAAAAGTTAAACTGGTGGCAGGTAGTATAAAGTTGTGTATGAAAAAAGTATTCAGTCTTTGGTCTAATATTTTAGTTTTATGGGGGGAGAAGAAAAGCGCGGGTGGAAAATCAGCTTCCTACTTGGTTTGCCAATGCCCACAGGCAGGAGAATCAGAGCAGTACCTCCTTCCACCAGATGTGGGGGGAGGAAGATTAGCTCCCTATTTGTTCCAGCCCACGCCACCGGCCTGGCCAGTCAGGGGTCAGTAGTGTTGGCTGGCACAAACAGGGAGCTTAATCTTCTGTTTCGGTGAAGAAGGTGTGGGATGGAAGATCAGCAACCTGTTCACCCTCACTGAATCCATGAGGGAAAAGGTTCGGCTGGTATTTGGTAGGGTGGGTATTTCCAAAATCGGTTGTCTGCTCTGTGAGGTCCCTCAGGAAACAATCCTTGCTTGGAGGTTGGTTGTTTGCTTGGTTGTTTGTTTTTGTCTTTGCCTACAGGAGCTTCTGCGTTGGAGTCCTCTCCACCCTTCTGGATACAATAAAGAAACCCAAGGGACCCAGCACCATGTTATTCCTCAAGTCTCAGTGTCCCCGGACAATCTTTGCTCTTGTTTCCATCTTTCAGAGTCTTAACACTTGTTTGCTGTGTTATGTATAGGGATTTTTAATTGGATCAAGTACAACCGTGGAAAAAGGTAGCTACTCCACGGGGCTGTAAGTGGAAGTGTACATTGTTATTTTTTGTTATATTCATCTCATTGTAGGTATTTTGTATTCTTCTCACAAGCTCCTTTGGAAATGCAGATTTCTAAATTATGTTTCTTTTTGTGTGGCAATGTCTTCTGAGCATGCACCAAAGCATTATGGGTAATGAACAAAGCACTAACTATGGCTAAAGATCCTTACTCTCTTTTTGTCGGTAGAGAGCAATTTTAAAGTTTCTACTGTAATGATTCAGAGAGAATAAGGAACTTGACCAAAGTCATGCACCTTTAAAGTGACTGACCTTCAATTTTTAACCAGGCCCGTGAAATTCTGAAATTTTTTTTTTCTCCACCATACGGTCTTTCTTGAATGAAATGATTACTTTGCATTTCACTGCTGATAGATCATGAGTTCTTTTAAAAAAATTTTATTTGTTTGAGAGAGAGCAAGAGAGCGAGCATAAGAGTGGGGGCAGGGAGGGGCAACGGGAGAGGGAGAAGCAGAGAGCCCATCGTGGGGGGTGGGGTGTGGATCCCAGGACCCTGAAATCATGATCTGAGCCAAAGGCAGAGACTTAACTGACTGAACCCCCCAGGTACCCCTACCACGAGTTCTTTACATAGGGATCTGTTTCGATCATAGTTTTATGCTTAGTGCATAGCACATACTAAGCATTTAATAGAGTTTGTTAAATAGGTGCTAATCGGAGCCCCCTTTAAAATTGTTTTTAAAAAAGAAAGCAAAAGCTCGTAAAGAGATTGAACAGTACACTGAAAAATAAAAATAAAGAGGAGATAATTATTTGTAAAAAGAACCTTTCTTCATATGAAAAAGAAGGAAAACTTAGAGGCTCTTATACAGAAAAGAAAAAGATTTGAAATGAATGTAAAGTAAGGGCAGCTTAACCTGAGATGAGAACATGAAGGGAATTATTAAATCATCTTCTTTCAGCTTTATCTGCAGAGTCATCAGTGAAATATGCCAGATGAAGAGTCTGTGATGAAGAACACTTGCTGGATCAAAACCAAGAATGAAAGGTAAGCTTACAGTTTATGACAAATGTGTATCATGTGTTTTTCAACTTAAAGGAAAAAAAAAAAAAAACTAAACATGTCCAGATTGCCCAAAGTTTTTTTACATAAACAAACATATCAGAGACAAAGAAATGTTTGATATCCATGAAAGTTTTTTTTTTTTTTACTTTTGTTTAATGAGTAGAATATAAGTATGCTTGAAACTCTAAAAACTTCTGTTAGCAGCAAAGAAAGAAACAGCATGGGCTTAATTTTCTCTGACTTTCCCACAAACAGTGTGTGAAACAAAACACTAAAACATTCTTCAAGTGCAGTGTCATCGAAAGATTATTTCCTGAAAGAGAGGGAGGGGGTTACAAAGAATGATATAAACATTAGTTCTTAAAAGAATAATGAATATTTTATGTATCTAGACAGTTATTTTCTTCTAGAAAATTCAGTCATGATCAGCAGAGCAAGAAAACTGCATAAATAACCAAAGCCTAATAGTTAATGTCTCTTGATCTTTGGAATATTTAATTTGGTGAAGATGAAATTGCCCTGAAGTTATTTTATAAATTTTACATATATTTATAAAATAAATATATTTACATTTATTTTAATTTATAATGTGTATATTTCATTTATTTACAAATGTTTGTAGCTGAATATTAAAAGTAAGTAAAATTATAGTAGGGATCCTAGCTAGGCAAGATATGATATCTGTTTAGGCTGATGTGGAAATTGGTAACACCACTTTTTCCAAGTAATTAGTTGAAACCATTGATTTCTGTGGGGCCTGAGACGCTCAGGAGGGGAATGCCTTAAACCACCATTACAATAAAGATCCTTGTAGAGAGAGGCATATCGAAGGACTGGGAGAAGGCAAAAATCAAGGTTTACTTAGTTTTTGCTATGGCGTTGTGCCTTTTCTTCTGCCCTTTTAAGGGAAGAGGTGGGAGGGGAGAGCATAGTGGTAGAGATGGTCTGAAACCGCGTTCGTAGTATGTGCTTACAATACACTAATGTATTTACTGGAACAAAGAACCCTGGTTATTTCATATTTGAGTACTATCCTTTTAAAAAGAGTCATCAATACTAAATCATGGAAATTTTTTAAAGTTGAAAATAAATACAGAGGCATATTGTCTTGCTTAGTTTGCAATTTCTCAAGTGTGTCCTCTGTCCAGTAAGTAAACTACAGGATCAAAGTTTCCTGGCCATGCAGTTATAGTTGTCATTATTTGCGATACGCCATGATAACAACACATCAAATATTCTATTAAATTTTTAAATTTTATGTACTCTAAAACAGCATTTCCTATAACAGCAAGCATTTTTAACCATTACATTTATAATTAGACAATGAATTTGTCAATTTTACAACTAAGATTAATTTTGCTAAAAAGGACTTCGGAGGCAGTTTGGATTTGTACTAGGTTCTATTTTCTTGAAAGTATAGCATCGATGTATATGTTTTAAATTTGAAATGTTTTTCAGATTTTGGAAATCTGAAAAAAATTTAAATTTAAATTTAAATTTCCACTGGTTGTTCAGAATGAAAAAAGTACATGTCTCATTCTGCCAAAGTTGGTAGTTGTGAATCTGAATTTTTTAAATACGGAGAACATGTGTTATGATGGGCACTGGGTGTTAGACACAACTAAAGAATCGTCGAACATTACATCAAAAACCAATGATGTACTGTATGCTGGCTATCTGAACATAATAAAAAAATAAAGATATTCTGATGGCGAAATTAAAAACAAACAAGCAAACAAATAAAATAAACAAATACAGCTATGCTTTTGGTACCTTGCAGTGAAGGTCACTAGACTTACAACAGCTAGTTCAATCAGGCAAAATGTTTTGGCAAAGCAAAGACTGTGCGATTCCATGAAAGCTGCTTCTGAAGTTGATGGAGAGTACCCTACAGGGTATTTCTCATTACAATTCTGTAGAACCTGGCAACATTTAAGTTGCTAATTTGTGCTTCCTAATTAATTATGCTGAAGAAGTCTGTTAATCACATATCAGTATTCTTCCCAACATGCAAGTTTATTAATTAAATGAAAGAGAGCAAAGAAATAAAAATGGTGGTATTAGTGGAGTGAAAAATCTACTGAATCAAAAAAAAAAGTCAAAAGAGGAAAAAGTGAGTAGTCTATTACTCTAGTCACTCAGGACCAGAAGAGTGTGATGGAACCTAACTCGTTTGAGTGACCAACAGCTGATATTTTGGCCTCATAATTAAACCTAAACTGAGAGTTTTTAAAAAAAAATTTCCACTATAATTGGAATGTTAGCACTAATATGAAATTTAAAGTTATGTTAAGTGACAAAGGGTCTTATTTCCTAAAAAATCTTGTCCTCTCACAGGATCATAGGATGTTCTGGGAGCAGAGTCAAATCTGAGGTATTTGGCATTTGTGTCTATAGAATATACGGCCTGCCTGAGGCTTTTCAGTCGTCCTCTCGGACTGATAGGGAGCAATTGTTCACCTCAAAGAAATGACACATAAGAAATGTCTTATACTTAACATTGTCTATATAAGAGATGTATTTCAATCGATTGGTGAGCTAAAATAAATGTAGGAAATATGTTACAGGGTGAACGGTTTTATTGTCTCTAATGTTCTTTGAAGCACGAACATTCAGCAGTTGTACGATAATCTACCTGGACTCTGTAATACAGGTTTCTGACATTGTAGTTATGCTTGTCAGTACTCATGTCCGGCCACAATTTTAAAGCTCAGATAATCCGATATATAACAGTGTTGGCAAAAAAAAAGATAGAGTGCATCTTTTCATTCCTTTATTCACTGAGATCATTCCAGTATATAATTGTTCGGCAATGCAAGTGATAAAAACCAGACATGAGAAAAGATCTATTGGTATGGATAAATCTTATCTTGTTTTCCTCCCTAAACTTGGCAGCTACTTTTGACATCTCTCAAGTTAATCCATCAAAGTTAGAGAACAAATCATGGCATATTCAAACACTAAATTTTAATTGATGAGGAATAGGATTGGTTTCCATGTCCTTTTTGGAATAAGCCACAACATATAGAGAGAGGTTTCTGTGGTGGTGTTTTGTTTTATTTCATACAGCAGTTTGGAAGAACTGTTTATCTGTTCCAAACTAGAAATCAGATAACCCACTTTTTTTCTTTCTTTTTAATCATAGAGAGATTTAGCATTTCCAAAGATAAGTAAATGAACAAGGAATTAAGTGTGGTCCAACACAATGAACTAATCTAATAATAGAATTAAGTGAGCCAATAATATATGGTTAGACACTAATAAAGGGATTTACTGTGGGGGGAGTGTTTTAGTGGTTATAGGAACCCTTGCGGAAGTTCCTCTTCAAAAGCTGAAAATGTGAAGAAACAAGAGGAGAGACAATATAGCAACAATCAGCAAAATTAAGTTTCTCTCCTTGGTATAAAAGTGAGGGTTTGGTAATGTGTGTGAAAAACAAGAAGAGATCAGCTGGTGGCAGTAAGACATGGTGATTTGACCAAGTTCGACGTGGTTGGAAATTCTCGGCAGTTTCTAACAGTCAAGGCAGGTAGGAAACCTGACATGCAGATTTGCTAGATATGCAACCGAGATCTCACAGGTCCAGAAAAGGGAGTAACATCCAACCTAAAACTGCCTACAATTTCACAGTATCTATAATTTAGTCACAACCTTGGCATATGTGATATATAATATTTTCTTTTTTAAATTAAACTTACCAGTGTAACTTCGTGGTAAGTATGCCTGCTGTATTTCAGAAATTCCCAAGACTGCTTGGAAATGCACATGCTTCAATGATACCTTATTTGGATGAATGAAACTTTCCATAAACAGGTATGCCACAAAAATTGCTTTGAGAGGCTGACAGGGAGAAAAACAGTCATTCTCCTTCTTTTCATGCAGCTTAGTTTTGTTCAGTTTGATGTATCCTGGGTGGCTTAAACAGCAAACGTTTATTTCTCACAGTGTGGAGGATAGGAAGTCCAAGATCAAGGCTCTGGAAGATTCCATGTCTGGGGAGATGGATTCCTGGCTTATAAATGGCTGTCTTCTTGCTGTGTCTTCACATGGTGGAAGGAGCAAGGGAGAGATCTGGGTTCTCTTTTCTAAAGTACTAATCTCATTCATGAGGACTCCACCCTCATGACCTAATCAAGTCCCAGAGGCTCCGGCTCCTAATACCATCCCATGGAGGGATTTGGATTTAACATATGAATTTTGAGGTACACAAATACCCCTGAAAATTGAGAAGTCTTAATTTAACCAGCTTTTCAACACTGCATATCAACAAAACCATTCCTGAAACCACTACATTATTTATGTATATGTATATATAACATTTATTTTCCATAATTTTGTTACATCCCAGCTATCCAGATCTCTAGAAGTCAGGTCAAGAGTTTTAAATGCCACTAATACAAATTTACCACATCCTAAAGTCCAAATCTTAACCATTGAATCATGAGGCTTGGACCGGTCTTACTTTGTTTTCCAGTTCATTCTATATTCACATAAGATTTTCCCCCAAAGGTTAACAAACCTGAGAGTGAACTCTGACAAGCTTTGGTTGAACTCATCCTGAGGATTCAGCGATTTCTTTACAATAATAAGTTGGAACTTGGAATTGTAAGTTATGTGGTTACCTCTGTTAAAATTCCATTTACTGATTGATTTAAAACCTGGAAGAATTTAGGAGAAGATTTTTCTCTCTGTGTTTGGACAAATCTCCTCTAAGAAAGATATAATTTAAATCAAATCATTTCAAATCATGATTGAAACCACTAGTCAGGAAGACTCATAATCAGTGCTTATGTGAAAAAATGAATATGTGTAGCTCGACACAACTGCAGCGTATTTTTCTCATAGCTCAGATGTAGATGTTTCGTATTAGGAGGAGCACACATTGCAAGGCAGTGTATTGTTTTGCATACATTAGAGAACCATTGGGTAGGTTTTATCATTCCTATGATACACTCTTTCATCTCTTCGTGCTTATGTAATACCAACATACTGCCTTACCTGATGATTATATTTTTTATGATTTATTTTCTCTCACATATTCTGGGGTAATGAAAAGCAAGTACCTTGCATTATCACTATTTTTTTTTAAAGATTTACTTATTTATTTCAGAGCAAGAAAGAGAAAGAGAGCATGAGCAGGGGGGAGGGGCAGAGGGAAAGAGAGAAGGGAAGCAGACTGCACATTGAGCAGGGAGCCCAACCACGGGCTCAACTTCACCACCCCAAGATCATGACCTGAGCTGAAACCAAGAATCAGAGGCTCAACCACTGCCCCCCTCAGGCACCCCTCACTATTATTTTTATGCAGCTATTAGGTAATAAATATTTGTGATTGAGACTAATCTTTTTTTTTTTTTTAAAGATT